>NC_057887.1:1149483-1409483 GCF_019740435.1 Gambusia affinis | reverse complement strand
AGGCAGCTTCTGAAGGAAGTTGGTTGCACTGAATATTTTCACATACAGCACCATTCAGTTTTTATGTATAGAAAATGTTTTAAATTATGTATAATTTTTTTTCTACTACACAATTGTAAACAACTTTGTCTTGGTGTTTCATATTAAATTCTAAATATGTATATGTTTTAATGTGACAAAATATGGAAAAGTTCAAGGGGCATGAATACATTATTCTTAATGTCTTTGGTTTTTTGAAATAATATTATGTTTATTTATTATTCACCTGTGATACATCAATAATCTGAATTTAACACTTTGTGCTGACTCTCATCACATGACAAACAGACCCAGTGTTCATACAGAAAGCTATAAAATAAACATATAAAATATTTCCCTGATGTAGTGATTGGTTGTGAATCCATGTGGTTCCCTTCCAGCCGGTGGTCCGAGCTCCGCGCCGCTTCAATCGGCTCCATATTCCCAAGGAGCTTCAGAAAGCCCTCCCCTTCAAGAGCAAACCCAAACAGCAGCAGGCCAAAGGAAAGACCCCTAGGGACCTCCAGAGGCCCAGCGTGATCCGAGAGCCGCATGAGAGGAAGGTGAGCATAACTGGACTGATTGAAAAGGATTTTCTCAAATTTATCTGTTACTGCTTCACATTATTGTATTTATTAAGACAAATCTGTTTTTATGTGAACTTCAGTATCTGACAATAAATGTCAATGTACTTTGGGATCGTCTGGCCTTGTCTAGCAATGGTCCGGTCCTAACCTGTACTGTTGAATGCTACAGAATAAGATTTGTGGTTTAATGCATTTTATAATGAATATTGCAAAAAGCATATTGCCTGGCATTTATGTATTACAAGATTGGGTATTCTGGTGAGAAATCTTATTTCAGTGAAGATATAAGGAGGGAGTGTTAAGCTAATATTTGAAGCTGTGTAATTGATTGACATGGCAAATATTCTATGATATAATTTCATTTGGTGTAGTGTAGGCTCGTTAAAAAGGCAGGTGGAAAAAGATCAATTATCTGGACCTGGTTAGGTTTAACCATCGGTGGTCTTAAGGAGACTATCCAGAGGAGTGTGGTTAAAAAAAAAATAGGTAATGTCTGAAAAAAAAATCGATCTCCTCTGAGTTCTTCAGAATTACTCAGCTTGGTCAGAAACAACCAATCAGAAGCAGCATTAATCAGCTAGCCAAGCTCTCAGGAAGTTTGGATTCAGTCACTCAGGATTGTTTATTTTGATTCAACCTGCATTTGACTTTGAATAAAAGTTTCCTTCTTTACTTGACATTATTTGATATAGGCAGTGCTGTGATATTGTGAATAATTTATGGTACAGAGAGCCTTACTGTTAAATATTATTTTACTGATTGCAGGTTTTTCAGTTGTCCTTTTGACTGAGTAGCTGCTGTATTGTGCCTGAAAGTTCTTTGTATGTTTTATGTCTAAATTAAGTGAATTTATTGCCAGATAATTTTTCCATTTTGCCAGATAACATAGTAGCATTTATACCTAAAGCGAAAAATTAAAAGCCAATCCTGGTGATCTGTGGTGATCTGCAGTCATCGTCCCCCATGGGTCATCGGAATCAGCAGCCAAAAACCTGATTGGCCCACCCCTAATATGAATGGTTTGGTAAAGGGGTCAAGATAAAGCCCCAAATTTTGATGTGATTAATCCTTTGCTGAAAGTGAGTTAAGGAAATTCCTCTTAAAACAGGATTGTCAGTCTGTCTATAAAATCTGAGTGGGTTCCACTGATATCAGAGTTTGGTGATCTCTTTTCAAACAGGAGCCAGCTTATTGTCTTGTCCTCATGTTAGAAGATGACAGTTTCTTCTGATCCTCTAGGTGGCAGCACTTCTGCATGCTCTGAGCACTGTCCACAATTACAAGAGGAAAAATGCCCACAAGGTGCAGCACGCCAAACACAAAGAGTTTCTCCAGCAAAAGGAGAAAGATGAGGAGGCTAAGCTGAAGAGGCAGAGAGAGGCTAAGAAGAAGCTGTACAGAGTGATGGGTCAGAAGGACCAGAAGAAGCAGCGCTCCAGCCTGAAGGGAGCGTCCAGCGACTTCTAGCTCCCTCACTGGACCAGTGTGTGTGAACTCTGGAGAACTATGACGGACTGTTTTTATGTCTCCTTGGAGACGCTTTTATTAAGTAAAACCTGGTGTGAGCTCAGATCTTCTGTTTAGGTCTGCACATTATGGTCTCTGGTTTCATGACAGTACTACAACTTTGTCCTACAGTGGAATAAAGAAATGCGACATCAGTATGAAAGCGTAGATTTTTGAGACCAGTGCACGTATAACTTATGCAAATAGATCCTAATTGTTAAATTTTAAATTTTTACTGTTTATGATCAGATGATAATATCTGACCATAAACATTTAGAAATAGCTCAAAGTGAGCCACTGTACCAATCTGATGTTGGTAAGATCCTTGTTACAAAGCAAAGGCAGTAGCTCTCCCATATACCTTTTTTTTTTTTTTTTTTTTTTTTGTTTTTAGCATGGAACATGGAACAGCTGGGTGCTCTGTGTAGAGCTCATTGCATCAGGGGCTTATCTTGAATGCCACCATCTGAGATACTGATGGATAGAGAAGGATCCAACCTGTTTAAACAAAAGATTTCACTTTTCACAAACTACTCTCTGATTGGTTGGCTTCAGTGGCCTGATGAGGCTCTGCCCACTTCTACATTACCTCAGCTGAGATAAAGTGACCCTAACATGGCCTAAGAAATACAGTTTCACCAAAACAAGAGCAAACTTTAGCTTCAATGGCCAGTATTGTGACTGAATGCTTATGGTCAAAAATATTACTTCAGATTTTATTTCTTTTTTGTCTTTATCACTACCTCCATTCTGTGACAGCTAGATCCTTGTATCTGAACAAAAGACAAATGTCAGCAAAAAAATAATTATACATAGAATTTTGAACAGCAAATAGATCTTAAAGGATAAACTTCAGAGTTAATGAAAATACTAAAAAAGGAGAATTAAGAAGAAATGACACAAGTGGAATTATTCTAGATGTGTATGTATATAATATAAATAAAGGAGTTACGGGGAGGGGGACGAATAATTTCAAACTGAAAATTTACTTTCTGATTCATTGTTGAGCAACTTTATGGAATTTACAATTGAATTGCAATTGCTTTTCATTTTGTAAACTTTGGTTCGACTTTCAAAAATAATTTGAGTAAAATATTTTCCCCATTAAAATGAAGCGATTATTTAGAAAACCCTCTTTGTTTTTTTTAATTAAAAATAAAAGTTTTCACCCTCAATGTACCAGATTGATTTTTTTGGTATAGTGAGTTGCCAAATAAATCGCACTCATATCCCGGAAGTTGGCTTATGTCAAATAGTTAGGGCCTTTATCTTGAAGGACTGTGACCGGAAGCCATGGTTGGCACTTCCAGTAGTCTCAGTAGGAAAAGTTTGAAGAAACATAATTATCCGTTGGGTGTTCAGGACGATACCTGCGCTGTTCTCACGGCTTGCTTGGCTTCAAATGGCTCCGACAAATGTCCGATATCAGCTCTGCGCAGCTGCGGGAGCAGGTAGGTCCTCCACCCGGCACTGTCACATGGTTCTCTGTTAGCTTGGAGCTAAACTCTGATGTGATGCAACTGTTTTGCAGTTGACAGATCACCTGAAAACACATGTTAACATTCAGGTCTGCAGCCCAGCAGAACTCACAGGATGACCGACTCGTGGCTGCGCTTAGGTCAAATCAGAATCGGGTTAAATATTCATACTCGGGGTATGAATATTTACATGCATACTGTGCTGCATGTTTTAAAATGAACTGTTTTATTGCAGTTGGTCTGGATAGGATGTTGGAGATCCGAAGGAAAATTTCCTCCTTGACAGACAATAAAGTTTTATCATATCTTATTTCTCACATCGACACTGATTTTTTGATTTGTGTAAATTTGTTTTATTATTGTTGATAATGTGGCTTCCATGTCTCCTTCATTTCTTTTATTTCTCCTATAATTAATTGAGATATGTATTATAACGTATGCTTTATTTTGAGTGTGTAGTCTGTGTTCCGTTTCTATTATTGATAACACTTCATTAAAAATAATAATTAATGGTACCATTGCACTCCAGAATTGAGGGGTGTGATACCTTTTAACATAGCTTTAATGTTTTTTTTTTCATTATTCTAAAATCTTTAATTCTAGTAATTATTAAAACCCAATAATAAACCACAATGCGACTAAACTAAATTAATTGTATTTTAACTGAAACCATATATTGACAAAACGTTTAACACTTTTTGCTGCTAAATTATTGAACAGACATATGAGCTCAAATAGTAAATGGACTCTAATATATAGCGCTTTATCAAGCCCAGAAGCACTACAATCACTCACACACACATTCACACACTGATGGTGGCAAGCTATGAATAGTAACCATAGCTAGCATGCACCACCACCAGCAGGCTTGGCTGGTGAAGAGTCTTACCACAACGAGAGAGGTGGACAGAGCCCTAAACTGAACCAACAACCCACCATCGTCCCTCAAAGATATTTATTTTTAATCTGTTCTTCAACCACCAAATCGGTTCAAAGTGTTATTCTATCCATTTAGATTTCCAGAGTTTCAGGAACTCCTGGTCATTCATGGATCTTCTTTAGAACTGTGGACGCTGATCTGCGGTTCAGCTCTAACTGTGGTTTAGGACGATCTGAGCCACGCTGATGGAACCGAGCCAGCGTTCTTACTGCAGAGTACTGCTTGTGTTTTTCTGTCCAGGCTGCAGCTCTCCAATGGAGTCAGAGCTGCGAGTTTTGCTGCAGCAAAGGATTATGGTCCTAGATGGTGGAATGGGAACAATGATCCAACAAGAAAAGCTGGAGGAGGAAGATTTCAGGGGAGAAGAGTTTAAGGAGCATCCTCTACCTCTGAAGGGCAACAACGACCTCCTGAGCATCACACAGCCAGCCATCATTTATAACATACACAAGGTAATCCACGCAGATGGATCCAGATGTTGTCTTGTCTGATGCTGGACATGTGGCTTCTTTGACTAGACCAAAGTGCTGCAGTGTTGTCCATGGGGTGTTTCCAGGAGTACCTGCAGGCCGGAGCTGACATCATTGAGACCAACACGTTCAGCAGCACATCCATCGCCCAGGCAGATTATGGACTGGAACAGCTGGTAAGAGCAGCACACGGCTCCTGCTGCCAACACAAAGGTCATGCACACAGAGAGACGAGAGTTCACTGATTAACCACTGATGAACTCATTCTGAGAAATTCTCCAGGATCTGTTTCTACATACCGGAACTTATCAGAGTTGACCTGTGAGCTTGTTCCTGATGGCTAAAAGCCCTTTTTTTGCTTTTGTTACGCACAACTTGAGTCAGTTTTAAGTTGATAAATGGCTCTACAGAGTGTGTATGGAAGTAAATATGTGCCGTCAGAATTTGAATAAAAAATACCTCTGAAATTTGAATGTTGTATATTAGTGCTTACTTTTTCAGTATTAAAATAAATTCAGAATATATTTTTAACCTAAAAAAAAATTCAATGTCATTATTTTTGCAGTAAAAAAAAATTCGGTGTAAATTTTTTTACATGGTTGCAATTTTCAGTTATTAAAAAAATTCACATTCCTATTTCAAAGTGATCAAATTTTCAATATACATATTTTTCACAGTTTAAATTTTCAGTGTTAAAAAATTCAGCATATAAAAAATTCAACTTTTCAAAATTCGTTGTGCTCAAATTCGCCGTCTCAAATTCAGCGTCTAAAAATTCGCTGTCTCAAATTCAGCGTCTAAAAATTCGCTGTAAAAATGGCCAAGGTTACTTCAGGTCACAGACATTAGCAATGGATGTCCGATTCCAACATCCACCTAATCACGTGACACAACCGTCATATTGAAGAAATACCAGTATCACCCAGGCTGGCGACCATGGAGTGACATAAACCCAACGGTGAGTTTAATGCTTTCATATTTCTATAGTATATTTTATTTTGTGCATGAAGTTTGATACATTATCTTAAAGCCTGATTTAAAACACGGGTTGGGCCGTTGTTAATCTTACAAATTGTAGATTTATTTGTGTTTTATATAGTTTCTATAATTTTAATGAGAGAAGAGCACAGTAGGATTGCCATCCCTTTCAGAAAATACGGAATCGCCGTACGAGACGCGATTTGTTCGGTATTTCTGTATGTCCGACAGTAACGCCTATCACATGCATATAAACATTTAGTGTAACAATAATTACAAAATAAAACACAAGACATGTTAAGCTCAGCTAATGTGGAGCTAGTAAGGACCCCAGAACGCTTTGGACCATTGATGATGTCACGGTTGCCTAGAAACACTAGGTGCAAAAGAGGGTTAGCAGTCGTGGTGAGCCGTTCTCAACCTGCGTCTTTTTAAAACGTCCTCAACCGATACTCTACCATGTCCTAGCAAAGATACAGGAGAGGGAAGACACACATGCCAGGCTGAACAGTGTCAGTGAGGATGAATGCTAGCAATTGTAAAAAAAAAATTAAGAGGGAAACTGAAGAAATTATACTGTCTCTTTATTCTTTAAAACTTATGGTACTGCAGTTTTAGTTTCTCTAGTGAAATAGAATGACACTTTCCATCTGCTAGATCCTTATTTTAATTTCTGAAAGGTGGGAACCCTACAGCACAGAGCTTTCCTGAGTAAAAGTGATCATTCTCATGAAGTGTAAATTTCTTTTTAACTAATCCTTTTTCAACTGCTACTTTGTCTTTTATATATTTTGTGACTACAGGGTAGTCAGGATGCTATTGTTGAATCTGCAAGCCACTTACTTAATTTACTAACTGAAAGACCACGGAGTGGAGGAAGAGGAGACATGATGAAATTCTGGACTGGATGGGAAAATCTGCCAGCAAGTCTGTCTGTGGAGATTGTTCGTGGAAACTACAAAACACTAAGAATTCCTTGTCACTACTGGAATTACAACTCTTTCAGTGAGGATTTTGTAGCATGCATTTCCTCTACGCAGTCTGGCTTTGGCTTGCTTTGAGTGATTGACCTGTTAAAAATAAATAAATAAATAAATAACAATCTACATTTAAGCTGTAGCAGTTCTTTGTTTGTGAATCAGTTTGTTAAAACAAAACAGTTTTGTTGAAATGTAGAATCAATTCAATTTTCTGATTTTGTCAGATCACAAGTTCGATACATATGTTTAAATGTGATCATATGTATTACTCATTAGAGCGACAACATTGCTGTTACTCTAATTTCTCTAGTTTTGTCAAATTCAAAACTAGAGGAACTAGAATAACACAATGTTCAGAGATATTTCATTTCTCTGAGTCAGTACTGTTTGTACAGGCAGTTTTAAATATGAAACTGAAATTGTTTTTTTATGCAAAATTTTATTGAATGTACTTAGATGAGTTCATATATGCTTTAGGTATTAGAAAATAAACAACATAAGACAAAACTTTTTCTGATTCTTATAATTGAAGTAATGTAAAGCAATACAAAAATGTACAAATGTACCTAATGGGTTCCTTTTGAGTAAAGAAAAAAAACAAATTACAAATTTAGAACATTTTTGTTCTCTGACATGTCTACCATAAAAGCACTAAAATTCACCTCTGTGGTAACATGATCAGCATTTTGCTTTACATTTCATAAATGGTGAATTTGTAAACTGGCACGGAAGCGTATTGCTGTCACAGGAAAAAAATTGAGCGCTATCACGTTATAACGTCATATGTATCTTATTAAAATGTGATAGTTATCTTGTTAAAACATGATTGCCTTCTGGTGATTTTGGTTGCTTGGTTACAAACAGCCGTTTGCCGTTATTCAGCTATTGTTATTAAATAAAAATCTGAACATAAAATGTTCAGCAAATACATCTGAGCCTCCGTTATAATCTTAATAACCTCTGTCAAGGCACCGTGGGGTTCAGGAATTGGATGATGTGTACGACCAAGAACCCAGAGCAGGTTAGGAGTCATGGTGCTTCAGTTCAAGTGGGTGATTGTCCCAGCCACTGCAGAAAGTATCCAGATCATCCTGCAGACATGGCAGGAAGACATAATGGCAACAGAAGAGTAGTGCTACATTTGAAATGTCCAGGTATACCTCTACTATAAGGTAGTGTAGCCATAATAGATGCATGTTACAGCCGCCCACAGATCTCTCCACAGTCGCTCAGTCCTTCAATTATGGAGTAATAAACGATTAAAACTGCCCTTCAAATCTCGTCATATTGAAGACCACACAAAGCTAATGTTACTATAGACATTCAAAAGCATCACATATTGAAACTTGTCATTTGTACAAACCTTTGATTGTGCACACTCTTCCCAGATATAAAACTGCTTCTTCCTGCTCCAAACGATCACGGAGTCTATCAAAATATGATTCAGCAAAAGTTCCTTGAAAAAAGAAAAAAAACATTAAAAAAATTGCCAGTAAAATAAAAAAGTATTTTGACATCAGTAGGTCAGCATTGAGAAGTCACAGTAATCTAAATTAAATTATGATATTTAATCTAAAATAAGTTAACAGATGTACTTACAAGCATATATTTTCTTGAAAATTAGTTAAAATCAACTGAAAAAACAAAGGCGGTTGTTTATAGTGTTGCTAGGTAACAGAACGAGGTTTTAGGCAAAGTAAAATGAATGTAAATTAATATTGTATATCAACAATTGTCAGATAAGAGAAGCAGTATTTTGGATGATGTTGTAATGAAGTCACCTGAACAATACGGTAGCTGAACAGAATGGGGTTGTGGTTATAATTAATGTCGGAAAGTGTTCACAGCCCCTCTTTGAAGCACACAAGGCAGCCATATTAGCGGTAGCATCTCCTGAAAAATTACGACTTTACTAAGACTGCCTGTCTCAGTCTCACCTAAGACAACATACAAACAACCCAGAATGTCGCCACCCATCAGTTCTCTTTAAAGATTCTAGACTTGACCCAAGTGGTATTTCTTTTTGAAATAAAACTGGGGAAATTGGACGTGGGACAGCGGGGAGGGGCTGCGGGTGCTAGGAGGTAGCAAGATGTAATATGCCGGCACTACACGGTGTAAGATTAACAACGGCCCAACCCGTGTTTTAAATCAGGCTTTAAGATAATGTATCAAACTTCATGCACAAAATAAAATATACTATAGAAATATGAAAGCATTAAACTCACCGTTGGGTTTGCGTTCGCCTCCATGGTCGCCAGCCTGGGTGATGCTGGTATTTCTTCAATATGACGGTTGTGTCACGTGATTATGTGGATGTTGGAATCGGACATCCATTGCTAATGTCTGTGACCTGAAGTAACCTTGGCCATTTTTACAGCGAATTTTTAGACGCTGAATTTGAGACAGCGAATTTTTAGACGGTGAATTTGAGACGGCTAATTTGAGCACTACTAATTTTTAAAAGTTGAATTTTTTATATGCTGAATTTTTTAACACTGAAAATTTAAACTGTGAAAAATATGTATATTGAAAATTTGATCACTTTGAAATAGGAATGTGAATTTTTTTAATAACTGAAAATTGCAACCATGTAAAAAAATTTACACCGAATTTTTTTTTACTGCAAAAATAATGACATTGAAATTTTTTTTAGGTTAAAAATATATTCTGAATTTATTTTAATACTGAAAATGTAAGCACTAATATACAACATTCAAATTTCAGTGGTATTTTTTATTCAAATTCTGATGGCACATATTTACTTCCATAGAGTGTGTCACCTACGTCTCATTCAGTAAATTAAAGAAAAGCTGATTTGGATGCAGCAAAGTTGGTTTTTAAGTAAAAGTCTGGATTGACATGGTTCTACTGTAGTGTATTTGTAAAAATACAAATATTCTGAGTTCTAATTAACATGTTTAAGGAAATGATGTCAGTAATAACTTCACACTGATTGAAATTCAAAATTTAATAAACAAATTTGTAGCATTGTTGAGGTTCAGTTAAGGGCCACAAGAAAATCTGTCCAACTGCCACATATGTCCCCTAGAAGTGGACTGAAGTGGAGTGAAGCATTACAAGCAATATTTTTCTTGATCGTTGTGAAGTAAAAATGATCCTGTTCAATCCTTTTAATATATGCTCTGCTTTATTATGGAAAAAAAGTTTACATGAAGGAGTTACAGCTGCCGTTAACTTCTTACTTAGCTGCCGTTAACTTACATGGATGTTTGTTATGAGGGATTTCTGTGAAGTCAAGGTCGTAATCCAAGCAATTGTTACTAGC
Organism: Gambusia affinis; assembly: GCF_019740435.1. Classification (NCBI taxonomy): domain Eukaryota; kingdom Metazoa; phylum Chordata; class Actinopteri; order Cyprinodontiformes; family Poeciliidae; genus Gambusia; species Gambusia affinis. The sequence continues at coordinate 1,399,237 of NC_057887.1, read as the reverse complement.
ATGTGGAACCTGTGGCTAATGTAGCTGTCACTTTAGTCATTTATTCTGTATTAGATGAGTTTAATGTGGGTCATGTTGTTCCTTCAGAGGGTAACTGTGTGTTTGTTGTGCAGGCCTATCGCCTCAACAGGGCGTCAGCAGAGCTGGCTAGGAAGGCAGCCGATGATGTCACCAAACAGTCTGGTTAGCTGACCCTCCTGTCTGCTGCAGTGATGGTTGTAAATCAGCACAGAGGTTTCTCATGGGATTAACATGTCCTGTTTCCTCAGGTAGGAAACGCTACGTTGCCGGGGCGCTGGGCCCCACCAATAAAACCCTCTCTGTGTCCCCATCTGTGGAGAAACCGGATTTCAGGAACATAAGTAAGAATTTAGCGTTAGTCTAAATCTGCCTCAACCTGAGTCACTGTACAAGGAGACCAGTGAGACGGGATACCGGGTCACCATGACTACGCTGAAGAATAGCCTCACCTCCCAAAGGCCACAGCAGGGAACTGATCCAGAAGCAGAATGTTTTCCTCTGTAGCTGTTGTCCTTACTGCTGTTTGGTTTTGTGACTCCAGCGTTTGATGAGCTGGTGGCGGCTTACACAGAGCAGGCTCGAGGTCTGCTGGACGGCGGAGCAGACATCCTTCTGGTAGAGACCATCTTTGACACGGCCAACGCCAAGGTAACGTTTCTTCGGCTTTAATCCTGGCAACAAGGTGTCTAATTTGTTAAAAACAACTTAAACATACATAAAATATTACATAGCTTCAGTGATTAATGCTCTGCAGATGTAATGTGTGGCATTTGTTACTCATACAGTTTTTCTTACTGTAGTTTCATGATGCTGTCCTCCTGTGTGTCCTCAGGCTGCTCTGTTTGCCATCGACCTTCTCTTTGAAAAGACCTATGAAAGGAAGCCCATATTTGTACGTCATTTTCACTATACTCTAATGATCTTAACTGAAGTTTCCACTTGGAGACTTTTTGAATCTGTGAAACTTGTCAAACATGTTTATGTGTATCTATAGAAGTGATGCTCTTATTTCAGTTTATCTGTATCATTGCATTTATTTAATTCACTGCTGCAGATAAAAATAATAAAACTAAAAGGTATAAATGTTTGTATTTCTGCTAAAATGGCTGACAGGAACTTTTGCATTTGTTAAATCAGATTTAGGCACAAAATAGAAATAGGTATTTTCCAGTGCAACTCACTGCTCTAGATTAGTAATTAACCTCACAGGTGAACAATGGAATTTGAATCACCACTGATGACCAAACAGAACATTTATGTGTAGCATCAATTACTTGTTATAATTCCAGGGGATTACTTGGAAAAATTACTCCTAAAGTCATTTACTCCTAAAGGTTGCAGTATTTTATGGTACAGTACAGAAACTATGACGTAAGGTATGTTGTCATGACTACATTGTGAGGTGTTTTTGGGACGGTCCAGATCTCAGGAACCATTGTGGACCGGAGCGGCCGGACGCTGTCCGGTCAGACGGGCGAAGCGTTCGTAGTCAGTGTGTCCCATGCGAAGCCGCTGTGGTGAGTTGACCTGTTGGAGAATCAACATGAGGTGATGTGGGATGAACACAGACAGGAGTCAGATGTGTGCCTCGCTGTGTTGCAGTATTGGTCTGAACTGTGCGCTGGGGGCAACAGAAATGAGGCCTTTTATTGAGGCGATTGGGAAAAACACAACAGCTTTCATCATCTGTTATCCTAATGCAGGTAACCCACAACAACATCTAGTCCATAGTGTCGAATGGTAACCTTTCTACAGATACAATGCTGGTGATTTAATTGAATAACTGAAGGCTTCAGTGAGATGCCGACAGGTTCTCTGTGATCAGTCTAAACTGTTTACTTTTCATTAAAGGACTTGCTTTGACCTGTGCTCTACTTCCTGTTGCCTGGTCTGTTGGACCAGCCAGTCCATTTATTGATGAGGTCAGGGGTAATCTTAATAACACTTTGTCTTCTTTTTTTTTTCCTGTTAGGGCTTCCCAACACGTTTGGAGGATATGATGAAACACCTCAAGTTACAGCCTCCAATCTGCAGGTCCTGTTCAGTTTCCACACTGATGTTTAGCAGTTGCCACAGTCATTAGCACCCTGATAAAGATGTGCAGTTCAGCCTTAAAATATTTGATTGCTTTGTTAACTGTTAGCACAGGACACCATGTTTTGCTGTAGTTCAGGTAAGCAGAAGATTTTCTGACCTCTCTTCCCATCCCGCTCAGTGAGGTGGGTCCTGCTGCAGCCCCTTTCATCACACTTCCACTTGTACTTTAAGAGTAGTTTGCTTTTACTATAGAGCTATTCACTTTCAGGCTAGAAGCTATTTCCTTATAGCCATTTCCCGACTTGCAAAGGTCAACCCACATTGACTTGAATAGCATGTCCTCTTGATTTTTTCTGTAGTATTATTAATAGAAAAAAAAAATTGTATTAATCACACTCTGGTGTTATGATTAATCACAATTAACTGCTATGCCTAACTTTGCAAGCTTGAAATATGAATATGCGCAGAGTTGTGGTTCTTGGAGATATGATTAATTTTTAGTTTTTGGGTGCCCCACCCCTTTCTGATGCCACCCTGAGCAACTGCCTATACAGCCCATATCACTGATCAAAAGTCCTAAAACCTGGAGTAGTTTCTGTTGAGCAGTTAGTTGTCTCCTTTCTAAGGCTGGTGTAGCATTTAACTTAATTAAAAAGGAAAAGATTTTCTAAGGATGATGTAGCGCCAGAATTCAGGCAGTATATTCATTTTGATAGTTATGTGATAAGTTATTGATGTTGTCAGCCATCTGTCATTTGGTGCTAATTGAGTAATAAATCAGACTTTGCTCATACAAGTGTTTTTATATTTCTGGCCAATCTTCTTTTTAAAATGATGATGACATCTTCATCACCATAGAGACATCCTAGGTTCAGTTGTCTGCATGCATTCCATAGTCAGAGGCTCCGTGGCTAACATGAATAACTCTGGTGATGGTGAGTGGATCGTTTCAGGATTACTGATTCAACAAGAACTACTTCAGCTTGATAAAATGCCCCAGAAAGATAATAGATACTTTCTGTTTCTGTGGAGTTTTGAGACTTTATCTGTCACATGTCTTAGTTTAACACAAACTTCCGATTTTAGGTTTAAATGTAAAAAAAAATAAAACATCTGTGATGTTGTGCTATCACTGGCTGCCTGAATGCTGCTCAAGTGTCACGTCTCTCGCAGGAATTTGCAGTGGATGGACTGGTGAACATAGTGGGGGGATGCTGTGGGACCACCCCGTCACACATCAGGTCAGTGTGGTTTTTTTCTCTGACAGCTCAGTGATCCTGATCGTCCATTTTTACATGATCTTCTTCTTCCTCCTCACACAGAGCCATAGCCGAGGCAGTTAAGCAGTGCCAGCCACGAGTTCCTGCTGCTGATACTTTTAAAGACTATTTGCTTCTCTCAGGTATAAATGGTTCCAGTATCATCGCTTACTCAGAGAATTTTCCATCATATGCCTGATAACTGATTCAGTTTTAGTGCTTCATAGGTTCACAATACAAAGTCTCTCATCTCTTGTTGAAGGGAGTGTGAAAGACGAGATGTAATGACTTTCTCCTCAAGCTCTTCAGATTTCTTTTTAAAATGCTTTTCTTTCCAAGACTTGTCCAGATGCGAGACAGTCTTACCAGATTCAGCCTGATAGGGAAGTGAAGCTTTAATTTTTTAACTTGCTTATTTATTTAATTTACAGTTTAAAACGAACATATCACGTGTTGGCACAAGCAAAGGCTCTGGATGAAAAGTAGCCTGAAGAAAATAAAGTCTTGTATAGTCTACGCCTTCTCCCAAAGTCAATCTACTGCACCACAGGCATCAGTCAGCCATCCATACAAACACATCATTAAACACAAAGCAAGCCATGTACAAATGATAACAAAGAAAAAAACATGATCTTTGTAATGATACTGCACTCTACTGAATGAATATACTTCATTATACATTGAAAAAAAATGATATTTTATTATTCTCTGAAAGACAAAACAGATCTACTCTCTTTGCTTTTTGCAGACAGTTTATCCCTCAGATTGGTTCTATAATAAATCTGTTATTGCAGTCGGTCACACTCAGGCATTATTTGAAGTTTTCTTCCAGGCTCAAACTATGTTGTTACAGAAAACTAAAGTTTCCTCCATATGTTTATCATAATTCTATAATGCTTGATAACTTCCTGCCTTGTTGGAAAGAAAATGTTTGTAATTTGTAGGTTTGGAGCCCTTTCGGATTGGCCCATACACTAACTTTGTGAACATTGGCGAGCGCTGCAACGTGGCTGGGTCACGCAAGTTTGCCAAACTGATCATGGCTGGACAATATGAGGTTATTATTATTTCTTAGATTGTAATAAAATCACCACTGTTCCACCTCAGGAGACAGGTTTGTTGTCAGTGTGTTCTTCTGTTTTGTCTTCAGGAAGCTCTGAGTATTGCCAAGGCCCAGGTGGAGATGGGAGCCCAGGTCCTGGACATCAACATGGATGAGGGCATGCTGGACGGTCCGGCTGCCATGGCTCGCTTTTGTAACTTTGTAGCCTCTGAGCCTGATGTTGCACGGGTAAGACAGTCAAATGAATTCATTGTTTTTCAAATTTTTTCCATGTTTAGCAGAATTCTGTTTTTAAGAACAGTGGAATACAGAACCTCAGCCTCATCAGATGCCCATAAGTGAACCTGACATGTAGAATTACCATCATTACTGTGTCTTATTGTTAGGTGTTCTGAGTTGAAGAGAAGGTATAGAGCTGATCTGTTTTACTTGCTGATCATATGTCAGACATTTGTTTATTTACACTTTCAGAACCATCCTACCTGTTTAATGAGGGACTGAATAACTTTGCTCTATATTTTATGAGCCTCTCATGCTTCTAGAAGTTTTGTTTTTGGTCCTGCAGGTTCCTCTTTGCATCGACTCGTCCAACTTCTCAGTGATTGAGGCTGGGCTGAAGTGCTGTCAGGGCAAATGCGTGGTGAACAGCATCAGCCTGAAGGAGGGGGAGCAGGACTTCCTGCTCAGAGCTGCCACTGTGAAGCGCTATGGAGCTGCTGTGGTGGTCATGGCCTTTGATGAGGAGGGACAGGTGAGGCCAAAGTATTCAGTCAACACACACACATACTGTCTACAAAAATATTACAATCATAAAATTATATGTCATCATATCATTGCTCACACACTTATCACATGTCAACATTTGTAACAAAGCCAGAAATAAGGAGCAACAATACAGAGAAAAGTTTTATCAGGAAATAAACCCATCCTGGGTTGGCTACAACAATGGCTGTTTCTATTGACCATAAAATTGCCCTTTAGCTTAAAGAAAGCACTTTAAGCAATTAAAAAAAAACTTGCCAGGATGAGGTGTTTTTTTTGTTGTTTTTTTTACTTTGCTAAAGTAATGGAAACACTTTTCGCATTACACAAATAATATGATCAACAACCATGTTGATGTTGTCACTGATGCAGGGAGACGAAGACGACAGGAAGTAGTTGTTACAGTTCTAAGACACAATCAGACAAAAAATATATCGGTCATAGATGGCCGAGGCATATGTGGAGTTTTATTGATTGGAGCAACAACAGGAAGTGAATGTCTCCACAACAAATCAATCAAAGGAAACTGATTTTTTTTGTTCAATTTTTCCTAATCAGAAGAGAAACCTTTAATTAGTCAATCCAACTTTATGCAGGACATGTAGGATGTTGCTTTATCCTACATCCTACTGCTGCCCTTCTAGCTACTATTCTAATTGAATGAGAAGTTCTCTTCATTGGGATTAATGTGGACAGCTTCACTCCTGCTGAATACACTGTGTTCTCTTTACCAGACATACACCGTGCCATCATAGCAATGATATTGAAGGATGATATTTTTTCATTGGACAAAAGGTTTGAGCAGCAGTCAGTAACTGCTGGTGGTGTACAGTTGCTAATCAATGTGCTGCGACTGCAGGCCACAGACACGAAGCGGAAGGTGGAGATCTGCACCCGGGCCTACAACCTGCTGGTCAGTAAGGTTGGCTTTGATCCTAACGACATCATCTTTGACCCCAACATCCTCACCATTGGCACTGGCATGGAGGAACACAATGACTACGCTGTGAACTTCATCAGGGCCACCAAGCTTATCAAGGTAACAAGATCAATCTAAGACAAAAGGTCTGCAGTCGGGTTGTGCCCCTCTGTCCATACAGCAGCTTTCTGTATAGAGTGACAGACCTCTGGCTGACTTTAGACACATAGTTCTGTCATATAGCAGTTTAACTTGGTGATTTTACAAAAAAACAGCAGAGTGCAAAACTATCCTGGCTGCTATAGGATTCAGCAGCCTGGATTTATTTACACTTCTCTGCGATATTGATATTTTAACGATGATACATTTGCAGTAATGTATGCAACCTTATCTCCTTGTGGCTTCACAATACTTTAGCCATTGCTCACACACTTATGCATAGATTCAAACAGCAATCCATCCTGGGATTGAAAATGGCCTCAAGGTGGCGTCTGGGAAAAGATGAGTTTTAAAGGGCTTGGGATGTAAACAATGGAGCTGGTTGGCAGCTCATTTCTAGCGGTATAATCACATTTCTACTGACTAAGAGCATTATGGGTAATGAGGAGACGCTCTAATGAAAAGCTGTCTGTTTGTGATTAGGAGACCCTACCAGGAGCCAGGGTCAGTGGAGGCTTGTCCAACCTCTCCTTCTCCTTCAGGGGTATGGAGGCGATCAGAGAAGCTATGCATGGAGCATTTCTCTATCATGCCATCAAGGTAACTATGGTTACAGTGTTACATCCACATACTCAGACACAGCTGCCTTTCTATCTTCTCTAATCAGTTGTTATGAATTCCCATCACACCTAAAGATGACAGACGCACAGCTTGTTGTTATGACAATATTATGATGTCATAGCAGGAAGATTCAAATTCAGTTCAGTTTCACTGCTCCTCCTGGTCCAGAGGCTCATTTCTACTGAAGTTTTCTTACATCTTCTGTGTAACAACTGATCTGTTCTTGGTGACCGTTGAAAAAAGTCCATGTGGAAAATAACAGTCCGTGAGATCTAATCTCAGTCAGATTGAATTTAAAAATATAATAAAAGCGTAAAAACATCTAAAATAAATAGCAAATTTAGGATACTGGCAATAATATCTTTCTCTTTTTTATCTTAAAGGACATTTTGTCAGTTGTAGCCTTTATTTAACAATACACTGACAGGACAACAGGTTGTGAGATAGGAGGAAGATATGTGGCAAAGGTCAACAGGTCAGGACTTGAACCTGACCTGTTGACAGAGACAGAGGTCTGTGGGTCACACACTTTACCACTGCCACGCCCTGGAACATTTTTTGATTTTGTTCATTTTAGTTCAGATAAGAAAAATAGAATTTATGTTGTTTTGAATTTTCTATATCTCTGTTCTGTTGAAAAATGTTAGTTCTTGTTCTTTTGTGTTTTTGTCCAGCAAGGATTAAAAATAAAGTTGGCTGTTCTATCAGTATTTATCTAGTTGAAAATAGATAAATAAAACAGGATTTTTAACATTCATAAAAACATAAAAAATGTTAACATTTTCTGTTACATTGACTGCACAGAGACAATAGCTTCTCTGTCTTGCTACAGGGTTCATGAAGTGCTGACTGCGTGGCCTCTGTTCTCTGGGAGTCTTCGCTCAGCCTCCCCCCTCTTCTTTATGTTCTGTTTCAGGCATTTTGCTGAACACATAAAACTCTAGTGAGATTTAAATGAGTTGATGTCATTTCCTGTATAGGATGGGATGGATATGGGCATTGTAAATGCCGGGAACCTTCCTGTTTATGATGACATTGATAAGACGCTGCTGTTGCTGTGTGAGAGTCTCATCTGGAACAGAGATGCTGATGCTACAGAAAAGCTGCTGGCCTACGCTCAGGTAGAGGAAACCTGGCAACCATCAGTCCTCCAGGCTGTTGCTGCTTCTGTTGCTGTGGATGTTGTTCCTGCTTTGCTTGGACTGACACAAGTCTGCCTCTCATTAACAGAATAAAGGTAAAGGAGGGAAGAAGGTGGTTCAGACAGATGAATGGAGGAAAGCATGTGTAGAAGAAAGGCTGGAATATGCTCTAATCAAGGTAAGTGTGTGTGCACAAGTGGGCGTGTGTGTGAGGGTGTTTTCACTTGGCCCAAAGTGTGTTATGCTTAGATGCAAGTGTAAAAATGTATTCCACACACTGTTGTCTGTGTTCCTGTCAGGGAATAGAGAAGTATGTGGTGGAGGATGTGGAGGAGTGCCAGGCTCAGGTGGAGCGCTACAGGAGACCGCTTCACATCATCGAGGGGCCCCTGATGAATGGCATGAAGGTGGTGGGGGACTTGTTTGGAGCTGGGAAGATGTTTCTGCCACAGGTGCTCCTGTTATTCACCTACACTCATTGTTTCAGTTCTCATCATATCGTCTGTATGCCACTCATTCTAGTCATGCCATTAATGTTAACAGTAATGTAAACCAGTCGTCCCCAACCGGTACTGATCCGTGGACCAGTTGGTACCGGGCGCAAGAAATAATTAAATATTTCTGTTTTATGTATTAATTGAGTCTGGAGGATATTTTATTTTCTAAACCCTTTAACCGGATTCTCCCGGATTCTTGCGCGCCAACATTGAGCCCACAAGCAGCAAAATGAGTAAGAAACAAATCAGATGTCTTTGTAAAGTTTATTTGGGAAGGGAAAAGGCCCAGAGAAGAGACAGGAGAATGGATTTATCCCGGTAGGTGATTCCCACATTCCAAGCCCGCTCTGCATGATATGGTGACCGGCTTGTTAATGAGGGAATGAAGCGTCAAACAGCTTCGCCATGTAGAGACCAAGCACCCTGTGCATAAGCAACACTTCGGATGTCATTGTCTCTCACCACTCCCAGATGGGACCGTCTCATTGCAGAGATCAAACTCAGGGCCCCCGTTAGTTGTTATCTGACTCTGCTCTCTGACCAGAGTCAGAGAGCATTAGGGCAGTGGTCGAGACGAGATGAGAGGAGTAGAGCTTGTGAGTTTTAAGTCGGGTTCACACGGCACAATTTAAGGATTGTCGGCCGATTTTCCAAACCTCTGTAACCACACACGACACGAGCCCATAAAAGTCCAACAGGTTCGGTCGGTTCGTGTGTTCAGCCACACGACAGGAGCAACGCACCACACACGAACCGATTCCACTCATGAACATCCCGATTCCAGAAGGAAATCTAGTAAAACCCCAACATACCATACATGAATTTAGAGTAAACAAACACAGATGACAGTGTGGAAGCAGTAGTGATAGTTTGTGGACTCATTTTAAGCGAGCTAGTGTCAGCGTCAAGTCCTGAGTGAGTGAACAGCCTTATTGTTAGAACTTATGTCAGGTTAATGAAAGCTGAAAAGTTACCGGGTTTATCAAGTGCAATACCAGTTTTGCTCCAGTTCTTCTCATTATCATTTTTGTTGATATTTCTTGTACGAAATGCTGAATAAACTTTCATGCTGTTTCCACATATCATCTCCTATATTCACCGGACTCTCGGTTGCAGCTCGTCAGGTGTTTGGGATTCCCCTCCGTTCTTACGTCACCGTGATTCTGATTGGCTACCTGTCACATTTAACAGGCTGCGTTCTTGATCCCAGTCAGAGAAAACCCCAAGACAATCCAACATGTTGAATATGCCCGATTTTAGATCGGAGCGGTCCCCAACTTCTACGTAACAAACCACGCAGGCAGGATGATCGGTTACAATTATCGTCAGCGACAATCTTAGAACTCAGAATGTTCTAAGATTGTTGGAAGGGGAAAATTGGGGCAAAAAATTGGAAATTGTGCCTTGTGACACCCCTCACCTACTCCCTCCCTGGGCTGCAGTAAAATCACCAAGCCTTGACCGGTCCGCGGTGATAAAAAGGTTGGGGACCACTGATGTGAACAGTTCTGAGGTTGAAACTATAAAACCGCATTTCCAGCTGTCCTGCTGGTTTAAAGACCCAGCCACAGGTAGAGTTCAGAGTAACGCAGTTTAGTATGCAGACATCAACGTATAATAATTGTTCATAGTTGAACATTTGCCCAATGAAAATCGTTGCCATGACAGCAGATAGTTGTTGAATCTAAAGACTCTTGGTGAAGACCAGAACTCATCTGCCCGTATTGATTCTCACCAAGTACTGTTGTCACCGGCCACTATATTAGGTACAAGCAGCTGTTCAAATCCTTCACAGATGGTGAATCAACCAATCACATGGAAGCATCTCCCTACCTTTAGTTAGCACCCTACAGATGTGAGCAGACAGCAACAGATGTGCTTTCACTGTGTAGTTTTGACATGAGATTAAAATAAATGACTTATTTCCTAAGTTAGTCCCACAGTGTGGTAGCATCAGTCAACAGGTTAAGTAGAACTAAATTGACAGTTTGATAATACTTCTGTGCTGTTATTAATGTTGTAAAATCAACAGTTGCCCCAAACTGTTTTACTCATCGTATTTCCAGGTAATCAAGTCGGCTCGTGTCATGAAGAAGGCAGTCGGTTATCTGATTCCCTTCATGGAGAAGGAGAGAGAGGAGATGATGGCAGCATCAGGATCAGCAGAGGAGATGGTCAGGAGCATTGTTTTAACATATAAAAAAAAATTCAAATTTTACACAAACTTTTTTTGTGAGAAAATATCTTTATTCCCTTCATTAGAAAATTTGATCCATTCCTCTGTTTGCAGGATCCCTATCAAGGCACCATAGTTCTGGCTACAGTAAAAGGAGACGTCCATGATATCGGCAAGAACATTGTGGGCGTGGTCCTGGGGTGTAACAACTTTAGGTAAATCCACTCTCAATCTCTGCTGCTGGTTTTTATGGCTTTTTGAATTTTTTAAAGTAACCATTTTAAATTTTCTTCTGTTTTTTTTTTTTTTTGTTCCATATTGTCAACTTTACCTTAGTTGTTAATATTAATCCTTTCACACATTCACGTTCACATCCACACTCACTACTGACCTGAAAAACAACTTCAGTCAGACCTGGTGGTTAGCAGTTTATTGGAAAAGTTTCTTTAATTTCTCCATTTTCAGAATCTAGAAAAATGTTTGTGCTTAGCGACAAAGTCAACATTCCGATCTGCTTCTATTCACCAGTGTTTGATGGAGTCAGTTGGATGAAGGATTACTTTTGGAAACCAACCAGAAAAAGATTTTAATAATTAGTAAGGAATAAATAGGAATTCACAATATCATCTGTAAAACAAAAGTCTATGGTGAAGATTCTCAGCCATCCATGGCACAATAATACTAAATGCTTTAATGCTAACAAAATTCTGAAGATTTTACAGAACTAGAGAAGGCTTTTGGATGAGAGGCATAGCGTCTTTCTGAAACAAGAGAAGTCCTGTTGCTTTTTACTGAAGTAGTGTCCATTTCTTGTTACTACACAAGAAATTAAGTATTTGCTGACATGGGGGGTCTTTAGAAGAGCTGATGCTCTTTGGAATGTGTTGACTGAGCCTTTGGGATTTGACCTTCTGACCCTGCCATGAAATTTAAGGCCAGAGAGTTTTTCTAACACTGATTGTTCCTTGCCTCTGGAATGAGATACATCAAACTGTATCTACGGTAAAGTTATGATTGACTGCTTCTGGAGAATTGACCAGCTTGTGTTTGCTCTGTTGCAGGGTGATCGACCTGGGTGTCATGGTGACCTGTGATCGTATTCTCAGAGAGGCCGTAACACAGAAAGCTGGTATGATTAAGGCGTGCCTTATGGCAAAGGTTGCTGGGTAACTGGAGATATTGTTTACAGCAGAACTGTATAGAATTAGGGAGTAGAAAATAGCTATAAAAACACATTCCCTTGTAAATGTTAGGAACACTGGCAAAATGTTGAAAGTTAAATTAAACTGGACATATTTCAATGTCATGTGACTCTTGCACTGCTCACACTTTCACTTAAAATGGATGAGAGGGTCAGCAGGATGTCAGTGGGGTGTAGCAGACCCCCGTCTGGGTGGAAAACGAGCTCTATTTGGGGGCAGAACCATAAAGGTTGGAGGTTCTGCCCCCAAATGGCAGAACCAAGGGGTTGTTTCCTGTGCTGTGGTGGGTTCACTCCCAGGTGACTCTAGAAGATGTAGTCATTCCATAGATACCTCCCAAGGTAGGATGGATGTTATGGTTCCACTCCAATGCAGCCACCTCTGATGTGTTTTGGTTCTTTGTGTGACAATGAACTCAGTCAGACTAAGTTTGTTGTCAAAACAAAGATTCTAAAGAGTTCAGTAAATGTCTATGGATCGCCTGGCAAACAACCATGTCTGGGACCTCATTTCAGGTCTCTGTGGTCCTCAGATACCTGTAGCCCTGGTGAAATGTGGGCCACGTGAGGGCCCCAACAGATGGGGTCCAGGAGGGGTCCAAATGTGGCCCAAGGGCTGGGCTTGGTTTAAGTGGCCTATGCATTAAAATGCAATGAGGTCCACAGTATTCTACAAGGTGCCTGCTGGGATGGATTTGGGCAAGTTCAGTAAGGCTTTTCCACAGGACCCCTACATTAGGAACATAAATAGGTTAAAGGTTAAAGTGCTCTGGGCAGAATCTGGGCATCCAACACATTAAATCTGATTTAGGGCTGGACAATACATCAATAGCAATATATATATCACAATAGACATGTAGTCAAAATCAATAGATAATACGTCTGATAGAATAGCCAATATTTAGAATATTCACTGAACTCCCATCCAGAACCACACAGCATTCTGGGAACTGTAGACAGAGGAAAGGCTTTTGCAAAGCAAGGTTGGTGCAATCAACTAACTCTCTCTCTTTGGTTGCCTAGCAACAACCTGTGGCATAACTTGCTCAGCAGCAGTTTCAAGTCTTGCCACTGTGCCTCATTGTTGCCTAAAAATAAAAAACAATGATTTGAAGTTAAAACTGTTTATAAGACAGGACAGGTCATGTCACCAGTTTGGTATTTCAGATATTTAAAGCAAAAAACTAATCAATAATTATTGATATTGACAGTTATTGATATAGACTGATGTTGCTTCTAGGACTTTAGTCACATTGTCCAGTCCTAATCAGACTGTATTAAATCAGATAAATGTGGACTGACTCTGAATGTCTATGTGATAAATTGTGGTACTTTAAGATTACATTTGTTGTGATTTGGCACAGAGAATATGCCAAATCTGAATTATCTGTATATGGTTATTGTATGTAACAAGCTACTAGAGCATTGCTTTATAAATATGGTTGTCAGACAGCATTCTATAATTGGAGATGTCTTACTTTTTATTTGCTCTGTAGATTTTTGATGTTGTTTACTCCTCAATGTACCACTTTTAGTTTCTTTTTTTCTGTTATGACTGAGCCAATGATAAAATAATTTATGCTATATTTATTTCTGTTATACTGCGTGCTGATAGATGTTTGTTTGTTTGGAGCAGATGTCATTGGTCTGTCAGGCCTCATCACTCCCTCGCTGGAGGAGATGATTTATGTGGCGAAAGAAATGGAGAGACTTGGAATGACAACGCCTTTGCTGATTGGAGGAGCTACCACATCAAAGTAACTTGCACCGACACATAGGATATGTTTCTAAAGAAAACTGTGATTTAAATATTGTAATGACCCAAAGTGGAGTGTTTCAGTGCTGTTTGTTGTGTAGGACACACACTGCCGTGAAGATTGCACCCTGCTACAGTTCTCCTGTAGTTCATGTCCTTGACGCCTCCAGGAGTGTGGTGGTGGTAAGTCATTTATCCTCAGCTGAAGGATGGTAGAGGTCTGGTGCAGGTCCAGCTTTGCATGTATCAGTGTCTCATTTGGCTCATTAAAACCGCTGTCACTGTGACTTATCTATTTTTTATTTTTGTGTACATAAAACACTTTTTACATAGGTCCTACAGAAAGTAGTAAAGTGCATGTCTGGAAACATTACCATCAAAATCCTGCCATGTAGCTGAAGTGTGTGTGTTGCTTCCTCTCTGTTACAAAATAGTGTGTCAAGGGATAGAACATGTTATTGTTTCAGGACAGAGTTTTTTTCTTTTGTCACATTTGAAGATCTCAGTGGAGAGAATTAAATGTTCTGTTAACTGTCAAAATATCCCCAAGTGACCAAATAGATATTAGCTTATTAATCTGCAAATATAAGCACTTCTACTCTAGTAATACTAACACATTTTATTTATAAGGCACTTTTCACGACACTCAAGGACGCAGTACATGTAGAGTGAATAAAGATTTAAAAAAAACAAGAACAGTAACATGAGGCAATCAGAAAACAGTAGTAATGTAGGCATGGGAAAATTTGCCCTATTTATTAATTTTGAAATTATTTTTTAGAAATAGCAAAGCTTCTGTTGCAAACATTGCCAGGTAATACATAAGCTATCTTGGACATGAGTGTGTGAATGTTTAACAGAGTGAAAATGGACTTTTCCCACTAGAAGTGTCCACTAGTGTCCATTCTAGAGGTGAAAGCTCCTTGCAAATTGAATAATTTCCACAGCTGAACTGAGCTGCATTTGTACCAAATTATGTTCATGATCCGTTCTGGTTCTGAGTTTATTTGGAGCTCACGTGTTATTTTTTTGTAGAGGTGAGATGTGGTTTTCTTGGTTTGGTTCGAGTCTACTGGCGTTCACCCAGTTGTGTGTCTGTGTCTCAGTGCTCCCAGCTGCTAGATGAGGAAGGGAGGGAGGAGTATTGGGAGGATGTGAAGGAGGAGTATGAGGAGGTCAGACAGGAGCACTACGACTCCCTGAAGGTGAGAGTTGGTATTAGTGGAGAAGAGCGCTTCTCTGGTTCCAGGAATCCCTTTTTCCCACTAAGAACAAACGTGTAGCTCCTTGGACATGCAGAGAAGTGAAATGCTGTCCTTCCTCCCTGTGTTGCCTCTAGGACCGTCGGTATCTTTCTCTGTCTGAGGCCAGACAGAAGGCTTTGCATGTCGACTGGTCCTCTGAGCCTCGGCCAGGTAAGACAGCGCAGATCGGTGAATTTCAAACTAAGAACTTAAATCTGTTTAATCTCAGCTCTAACAGAGCTGATAGTGAGCATGTTCAGTGTGTCTGGTTATCTTTGTGTTGCAGTGCGCCCTCAGTTCTTGGGAACTCGTGTGTTTGACTCTTACGATCTGAACAGTCTGCTGCACTTCATTGACTGGAAGCCTTTCTTTGATGTGTGGCAGCTTAGAGGGAAATACCCCAACCGAGGATACCCCAAGATCTTCAATGACAAAACTGTTGGTATGAGCTTCTCTTTGCATTTTCAGACTGCTGTCCTGCTTCTGCCAACATCTGCCATCCATCCATATGTTTCCTTCTCAACAGCAGGTTGGTGTTGAGTAGAAAGCTCTCTGGCTTCTTCTATCACTTCTTGCACAAAAAAACAAAGAAGTGCTGAACAAGGACTAGCACCAGTTCTTCTGTAATCAGTGGGTTGCAAGTTTGATACCCACTCTGTCCGTCTCTGTTGTCGTGTCCTTGGGCAAGACACTTCACCCACTGCCTGCTGGTGGTGGTCAGAGGGCCCGGTCTGTCAGACTGCCCCAGGGCAGCTGTGGCTACTACCCAATAGCTTGCAACCATCAGCGTGTGAGTGTGTGTATGAATGAATGTAGAGTGAAGCACTTTGGGGTCCTGTGGACTTGATGATTAAATTATTGGATACTCAACAAACTTTATTGTATTGTTGCTTGCTATATCCTGAACTAGCAGGAGTATGTAAATAGGAAGGGTCCCAGGACTGAATCCTTCCTATCATTAGACTGCTAATGTGAAACTGTTTGTGATTCATCTTTTCTTTTCCAATGTCACGAGAGTGATTGATTGAGAATTCTAAATGTTCCCAATCAGCTGATAACAACAGCAGAAGTGTCTTCAGGCTCTGCCTATTCTGTCCTTGTTTTGTTTTATTGCTTCATGGTTTTTAAAGCTTTGTGCTTTTGTTTTGTTCTTGAATGTTCTACATTTGAATATTTAGAACTCCTCTTCATTCTTTACACTCAACCACAGAATGTGGTTACATCACCAGTATGTGTGATCAGGCTGTAAGTCTGAAAAACTGACTGATGTTGTGCTGTAGGTTCGGAGGCTCGCAGAGTCTTCAATGACGCCCAGTTACTGCTCCATCAGATGATTGACAGCAGCAGTCTGAAGGGGCGGGGCCTGGTGGGCTTCTGGCGAGCTCAGAGTATGGGTGATGACATCAACGTGTATAAAGATGATGTGACAGTTCACAGAGACACTAAGCCAGTCGCCACTTTTCATGGCTTACGGCAGCAGGTGAGAGTCTTTATCTGGAGTTCATCAACTTTCTTACAGTTGGGCACACACCCACCTCACAGCTCGACTCGTTCTCTGGGAGTGGAAGGGCGGGGCATGGGGAAGCATTAGCAGTAAGGGAATGTGTGTGTATTCTGCAGGCGGAGAAAGACAGCTCCAGCTCAGAGCCCTTCCTGTGTGTTTCGGACTTTGTGGCTCCTGTGGACAGCGGCGTTCCCAACTACATTGGGCTGTTTGCAGTAGGTGTATTTGGAGCAGAGGAGCTCAGTCAGCAGTTCCAGACCCAGGGAGACGACTACAACAGCATCATGGTCAAAGCTCTGGCTGACCGCCTCGCTGAGGTGATGTATGCAGGATGAAACCTTAACACCATAAAACTCTGAACATGTTAATGATTCACAAAATGTATATAGGGATGAATAATTATTTAGATGATGTTGATGGTAACTTGGAGGATTGCACCAGGAGCAATTTAACACCAGTGATCTCTGGCTTCACTGAAATGTAGAGTGTCAGCAGCACAGCGCTGGTTCAGGACTTTTCAAAGGGTTTGGTATCAGTTTGCCGCCTGGGGATCATTTCATCTATGGAAACATGCAGGCCAAACACCAGCAAGCAACACTGCTTGGAGACCCAGTGCTGTTGAACCAGCTCATCAGTAAACAATGGTGTAATGCTTGGATTACTGTTGGGTCCTGTTTTAATTATTTATTATCAATGTAATTTCATTTCAGAGTCATTAATACAAAATGTCAAACAAAAATTTAAATCAGGTAAAATTATTCAAAATTGTGATATCTCCTATTTTTATAGTACATAATTATTAAAAAAGTACAGCAAAGCTGCAAAGCTCCCACATCAGAAATCAGAATCAGAACCTTACTGATCCTAGGAGGAAATTGTTTGTTTCTACCTCACAGGTAAGGACAACGGAACACAGAGAAATAAACAAGAAAAAGATTTAAAGCAGTTCAGTAATCATGGAGCACCCAACCTGACTGACAGTTCATCAGACCCCAGCTGCCCTCCAGCTCTGGCTACTGGGTCTCATCAAACAAAACAGCATCAACCAGAGAGGTTAACTAGAAATAACTGAGCTAATGTCTGTTAGATTAAAATGGGCCATTTTTATTGAGTAGTTTAAGAGTCACTCCCTCCAGAAATCTCTTATGGTACTGTTAGACAATAAAGAAAAGTAAAACTGGAGATGATGTTGTGTCTGCTGCCTCTGCCCCAGGCATTTGCTGAGGAGCTCCATGTGCGTGTGCGTAAGGAGCTGTGGGGCTACAGCTCTGACGAGGCTCTGCAGGCCTCAGACCTGCACAGAGTCCGCTACCAAGGAATCAGACCTGCAGCCGGATACCCCAGCCAGCCCGACCACACGGAGAAACTCACCATGTGGAGGCTGGCTGCTGTTCTGGAGGAGACAGGTGAGAGCAGCAGAACACATCTAGGTTCTCATAGAGTTTCATCTCTTTATATCTGCTCTCTTCTCCAAAAATCCTGTTTGAAACTGTGTGTAAGTCAGGATTGCAAAGAACTATTAACAAACACTCTAAAACTCAAAGTTGTTAATGACAGTATCTACTCATTAGAAGGATGATGATAAGATGCTGTGATGAACGCCAACCAGGCTCTGTCTGAATATTCCTCTTGTTTAATGATTAATAAAGGTTCATTTTGGTTCTTTAAATCCAGTCAAATTTTCTTCTTGAGCGGATATAAAAATATGATTTGGCACCAATAATGTAAACATTTCTTAAGAAGGTAGTATTTCATGGATTATTTGGCTGTAAGTAAATGGTAGCATGGTGGGGATGCTAGCTTGTTTCTCCAAGTCTTTACTTGTAAAGCCAAGACAATTTATAAGCCTTCAAATATTTATATTTATATATTAACCATGATCTGCTTATTCAGATGGAAGTCTGATGCGCAGGCCACCTGGTTTGTTGTGTGTATAATCACATCCCGTCAGCAATCCCAGCTGGACTAACTGAATCATCTTGGCATATCAAAATAATCCTCTGCTCAGATTTAGGAAACTGCTCTGTTTGAATGTTCTACTGTAACTTTAACAAGAAGCTCCAAAAAAAACATAGAAGACACTGTTTAAAAAGTATTCAGCACTCCAGGTACAGTTATTACTTAATAACAGACAGACAGAGACAGATCTGATCATTGGAACATAATTAAACTTTCTGTTGGCACCACCAGGGGGAGCTCTAGTATTGTCACCTCTCTTGTATTATATTACAACAAGAATGGTTGTGTGACTGGATGTTACATGTGTGGTGCTCTCTCTGTAACTCAATTTGGTGTTTAGCTCTATGTAAGGTATCACCTGTTCATTTTGGCTTTGTGTGTGTGTGTGCGTGTCTGCGTGTGTGTGTGTGTGTGTGTGTGTGTGTGTGTGTGTGTAGGAATTGGCCTGACAGAGTCTCTGGCCATGACACCAGCTGCCTCGGTCTCCGGACTTTACTTCTCACACCCTCAGGCTTCGTACTTTGCTGTGGGAAAAATCACCAAGGAGCAGGTTCTCATCACAGTTGAATTCATTCATGCAGCACTGATTCACCACAGATTCAGTTTCAAGACACTTTAGAGACAAACTGACCCAATTTATTTACAGATTCAATTGGGCAACTTGGTGCAGTTAAATTAAGATATAACTACATACTTTTCATTTCAATTTTAGTTATAAAATAATCCAGCCAATTTGGTTTTCTATATCAGTTGGGCCAACATTTTCTGTCCCTCCTTCTGGATGAGCTTGTAGTGGCACTGGACAAGAACAACTCCCTTCACCAGAACCATCCAGTGTGAGCAGCCGTCTAAACCAGTAGCAGACAGAACAACACAGTACCACTGATCCAGGAGTACTTTCTATAGAAAAGAAAAGGAAAGGGTTAATGGAAAGCAGAAGTTATTGGAAACAATAACTTCCTCAGTGACACACAGGAAGGTGTCACTGCTAAACGCTAAGCCAGGACAGGAAGAAAACAGAAAGAGAACATAAAGTTAACAGCAGCAATAATTGTGGACGATATGAACTAAAGAGTAGGCTGGTGGTAATTATCTCCTTCAGCAGCTTAACCAAAGAAACTATAAACTTCATTACAAAAGAAAGTTTTAAGGTTCATCTTAGAAGTAGACAGAGTGTCTGCCTTATAGACAGATAAAACTGGGTTCTGGTTCCTCAGGAGAGGAGCCTGATAACTAAGGATCTGCTTCCTGTTCTACTGTTAGAACCTCGAGGAACCAGCAGTAAACCTGCAGTCTGTTAGGGACATATGGACCAATCAGATCTCTGTATGATAGAGGTAATTATTAAGGGCTTTATTTGTGAGGAGTCTTAAATTCTATCCTGAGTTTAACATGGAGCCAACAAAGAGAAGCTAAAATGATCTCTGTTTTTTTTCCCCTCTCCTCCATGGGGTCTTTCGTGGGCTCTAGTGTCCTTTATATTAAAGTAGGCTGACAGGAAAGGGGGAAGACATGAGGTAAATGTCTCCGGGTCCGGGAATTGAACCCGCGACGGCCACGTCAAGGACTCAAGGCCTCCAAACATGGGTCGAACTATCCCCTCTGTTTTTAATTTTCACCAGAACTCTGTGCAGCATTTCGGATCAGCTGAAGACTTCTAACTGTAATGTGTGGACTTCCTGATAGTAAAGGATTACTGTAGTCCAGCCTTGAAGTACTAAATACACAGGCTAGTTTTTATCATCACAATGATCTGTAGATTAAAGAAGGAAATTGTAGAATCTGTCTAATATGGGATTTAATAACATGTTGTGGTCAAAAATAACACTGAGATTCTTTATTTTATCACTGGATGCCAACTTGACAGAGCACATCATCATGTTTCTCTGTTGGATCACACTTAGGTTCCCTTCTGTTCCCCAACCTAAATGAGGCCTTTAGCTGTGCAGTATCTTCCTTGTACTTTCTGCAAGGAGTTGATGTTTTCCTTTGCTTCTTTGCTGCTCTGCCTGTCAGACTTCATGTCTGTATAAATCACTGGCTCGCCTTTCATGCTGATGCTGACAGAACTCTGCTGTGGTACTGTCATGGTTCTAAAGAGAACCTCTCAGGAGAAGATGTGGTGGAGCTAGCTGGATCCTCTTCCAGCTGAACCTCTGACCTGTGCAGCTTCCCTATCAGCTGCTGTTTATCCAAAGGGTTTTGGCTTCTCCAATAACTGTAGCCAGGCTAAATGTTAATGCTAGCACAAAGTGAATTTAGCACCTATTTCTTAGTGGCCTGCTGGTTCGATCAACCTTTGGGTTCTGCTGCTGCTCCTCATATAACATGAAGAAAAAAGCTGTTCTTAAAAATCAGTTAATCTCTTTGCAGTAAATGATTCTGAATGTTTCACATCAGTTGATCTTTGCTAACAATACAAACAGTTCACTAGAAACCCTCTGAGGGAAACCGGTGATGGGTTTACTCAGGTTGAGAAATGAGAAAATCACAAGATGACAACTTGAACCTGAGACCCAGACCAACGTCCAGACTGATGCTCATTGTGTGCAGGTGGAGGACTACGGCAAGAGGAAGGGGATGAGTACAGAGGAGGTGGAGAGATGGCTGGCTCCCATCCTTGGCTATGAACAGGAGGCGTAGTGTGGATCATCATTCCAGCTGAGGCTGCTCCATGCGCTCTGGCAGTGGTACCACACGCTGCTGGATTTATTACCCACAATGCCTCAGTGTTGGACTTTCAGAGTGTCCAGGACCGTCACTGACCAGTCTGCTGCATTCAGATCGGCTGGTTTTTCGTACTATTCATGTTTTAGAGTTTGGTTTAAAATTTGTACTTGAAATGAAAATGTCATGTCAACCGTCAGTCAGTTTTATTTCATTTGTTTATCTTTTCACAATGACTATTTCATTCGAATAATCAGAGTGGTGCCTTGGAGGCTGCAGTGAACTGTCACACATCATCAGGGATCTCAGCACAGAGCAGGGCTGCTGCTGCAGCAACAGAGAGATCCTTAAAAATCAGTATTTCATTTGTAAGCCATGCAGCTGTTCAGGACATAAAAGAATGTGGGATATTTTATTGCTTTTATTTTTTATTAATAATCATCTGATATGATCAAACTGGTAATTCAATTCCTGGAGACTCTACAGGTACAGACCCTAAGCTTCAACACAACATTTCTACACCACAGGGGCATTTATTAATGATACCCAGAATTATTGTTGATGTCAGTTTTTGCTTTTAATTTTGAAAATACATTCAGAAAGTAGTCTTGAGTTTATGTTTCTGATTTATGAACATGTTTCTATTGTATGATAAATCCCAAAGTATTGTTGTATCAGTGTTAAATGTGTTGGAATGTTTGTGAGTGAGCAGCTTGGAGTGAATAACAAAGATGAAACTTTTTCAGTTCAGACATCTAAAAGATGCAAGTAAAAAATAATTTATGCAAAAGGTTTTTTTAGAATTTAGGAGAATTTGTATTAAAGTAGGTTCTACACTAACTTTTAGTTGACCGAAACTGGAAAGCTAACCTTTATAACATTGGTTTTTACAAGCATTGATTATTTTTTTTTTTCACTAACTGGTGCTCTACATTTCTTCCTACTGATCTACTGTGAGCTGTAATGAAGTTCTCAATGTCTTTATGGGAGAAGCAACTGAGAACAAACTGCTGCTCATGTTGTGTCATAAAGCCCTGATGCTGCAGCTGGGTGTCAAACTGACAGCTTGCATTTTTTAGTCTTTCTAATTGTGGAATAATGCTGGTAACTTGTTGAACATTGCGAGCTGTTATAATAAATGTTTCATAGGTAATAAACTGTCTCATGTTTGCTGTGTTTTAACTCTTATGTTGACTGAAGTGAGGCTCTTCTCAACGTTAGACTGTTAGATAAATGAATGTTCAGCAGGAGGACGTCATCTCGCTCTCCACCAACTACCTCTTTATAAAGACTGGGTTTTTGGGTTTGGTTTGTGTTCTATGTTTTTGCTGTTCCTCTTTTTATTAATCAATTATTTCTTAGTTCACCTTTTTGTTTTACTCTTCTTGATTATTTGTTGCTACTGATTTCTTGTTAAATCTTTCTCATTGTTTGTTTCTTTATTTCAGTCTTTCATAGTGTTTCTAGCAATCTTGTTTTTCTAGGTTGTTATTCTTTTATGTCTGAGTTTATGTCTATCGTTCTTTAGAGATTCTAGTTAGGTTATTATTTTTTTGTTTAGTCCTACTTATTCTAGTTTTGTGTTCCTTAGTTCTTTTTATAGTTTAATCAGCCTTGTTTCTGTGTGGTTAGTTCCTTCCTGTCCTTGTCTCTTTCTACTTTATCATGTTTGTTTAGTCTTAGTGTTTTCTTTCCCTGCTCCCTTGTATTCTCCTTTCCTCTTTCTGTGCGTATCTTCCCAGCTTCTCCTCCTCTACCTTCAGTTGACTCCTGCTCTACTTCTCACACTTGTTATGATTTAGTTCATTAGCCCTGGTCTTTTGTTCTCGCACTCAACCTCCCTATATTAAGCTTCTCAGTTTCTGTCACTATTTCCCAGTTCGTCATGTCACTATTCATTGGTTCACCTCCACATCCTTATGTCTTCTGTTTTGCCCTGTTTTGCCCTGTTTTTGGATTTTCTGGATTTTTTTTTTTTTTTTTTTTTTTTTTTTTGTGAGTTGGTTCCTTGTTTTCATTTTTCTTCATTAAATACACACAGAACTTTAAGTCTTGCCTGCTGCTTTTGGGTCAACACATCATGACAAATATATTTCTGAACATATATGGAATTGGTATTTTTGTAATGTTTTCTTTTGTTTATGTAACATGTTGTCTCTATGTTTATTTGTAGCCCAATAAACCCTAAAAATGTTATTTCCACCATTCATCAAATTTCAGGATCACATATTTTTAATATGAATAAATTGATGCGCCCTTTTTTTTAAATAAATTTATATATATATATATACACACTCTTCCCACGTCCCCCGGCAGAGAGCGCAGGCTGTTCAACAAAGCGCACGCGCACACGCTCGCTCACACCTGGGCTGCTCCTCCTCCGCCAGGCGCGCGCCATCCAATGAGCTGGGACCTCCTCCGCTCCGGCTCTCAGCGCCTCAGCCGCAGCATCATTCCCGTTCTCCAGCCTGGATCCCACTCTGCGGGCTCAATCCGGGAGACAGCTCACCATGGCTGACCTGGGAGAGGGAGAGGATGAGATCCAGTTCCTGCGAACAGTAAGTCTGCTGCAGGTCCCTCCGCAGGCAGCTGTTGGCTGGGTGTTCACTGCGTCTGTGTGCGGTGCGGGGCGGATGGTAGGGAGTTTACCGCATTAAGATGACAGCCCCGCTTCATACAAGTCATTGGTCTGGGAGTCCGCATCCTGCTGACAGGAGGAGGGAAGAGATGGGGGAATATCATGACGGAGGAAAAGAAAGGAAGAAGGATGGTGAATGATAGTGAAGGTTTATAGTGTAGCGAATGGTAGTGCCATTGTTCCAAAGTGGAGTTTTGAGG
This sequence comes from Gambusia affinis, assembly GCF_019740435.1. Taxonomy (NCBI): domain Eukaryota; kingdom Metazoa; phylum Chordata; class Actinopteri; order Cyprinodontiformes; family Poeciliidae; genus Gambusia; species Gambusia affinis. The sequence goes on along the minus strand of NC_057887.1, from coordinate 1,375,412 downwards.
AAGATCCAGCCTGTCTGTGGTGGTGTGTGTATGTACTGGTGTACTGGGCGGGATGGTGCGGTGCAGTGCGGTCCAGCCTGCTGCAGCTGCCTCACTTCACTGAGTTTGGACGATGCTCGGCTTGTTTCCTGCAGTCAGGTGAAATCAGCTGATGGGCTGCATGTCAAGAGACAGGAGCTGTTGCTTTACAGCATGCCACACGTGAATCGTCACGTGAAGCCACTGCACCTATGACTACGGGCTTTTTAAGGGAAGCCACTGGCAAACATACAAAATGTTCTAAGACTTATTATGTAAGCCGATATGCAGTTTATTGTGAACTTGTCTGCTTCTCTGTCAAGATAGGCATAGCAGTTTTGTCACAAAGACTATTTTTGTTCTTTTTACGAGGCCGTTAGCAGCTGATGAAACGGGAGCTGACTGACTGCAGTGGCGTTGATGCTCGAAAATCTCCAGAACAAGATTATTGGTGGGAATTTCTGGGATTACTGCATGTGTTGATTTTAAAGCTGCACTGCACCACATGCATTTCCACTGAGTCACTTGACTATTTGTACAGTGAACGATGTCTTTCAGAGGCTAACACAAACATCAGACACTAACAATCACCCATAACTCTGCAGTCCTGTGTGTTCTGCTCCAGTCTGAGTTTGAGTTTCCATTCCCGCAGTTGGCAGCTGGCCACAGATACCAATCCAACAAATACTCAATCTATATGTATCGTGAGCGGCTTCCATCCAGCTTCACATAATGTGAAGAACAGGCATCAAACTGAATAGCCAAAGAAAATAGAATAGATAGCTATAGATTCAACTTTACACTATAATATATTTATGAAAAAGTGAACTGTTGACCATTACAAATCTCTGCACACATAAATCTAAATTGACCAAATCTGTAGAGGCGAGTTAAATTCCCCATCACAAACTCATAGAACTAGAAGTTTAGTTGTTCTATTCCCTTGCATGTCCACAGTTGAGAATCATGCAGACTGTTTCTACAACACTTCCAGACTGGTACCATAATAGAATCCAACCTGCTCAATGCACTCAGTGGGTTCATTTCTTCACTACTTCTTCACAGAAGGGGTAGAGGTGCACCGATTGCAGCTTTCTAGTCGATTACAGAGTACCGATTTATTTATTTATTCATTTATTTTTAAGCCAATTTTGGCCAATACCAATTTTTTCTCTCTCTGAAATGTTGCCCAATACATCAAGAAAATTGATGAGTTGGCAACAATGGGGTCACTATTAACTTTAAACATGACCTGGTGGTCCGGTCTGTCAGTCAAACCTCTCTCATGGGAGAGCAGAGGACAGTGGTTGATTGTTAGACCTTTCCTGAGGTAGATGAGACTGGTGGATAAGATCGGCTTCACATGTAAAAATCGGCCGATCACTGATCTCTGTGATCAAAATTAAGGAAATCGTCACTGATAAATCAGCACCACGACTTCACAGTCAGCTGTTAGTGGTGTTACAACACAATGGTAGTGATTGGGAGGAGAACAGGACTTACCTGATTTACTTAAACTGTTACTCTCTTAACAGTTTAAAAATCAAATATACCTTAATCTGTTGATTGTCTTACCTAGCTAACCACAGCTAGCGTCCATGCTCTCGGCTTTTGGAGGGTACAGCCAATCAGCAGCAAGGAAAATAAAAGGATCGGTTCCTTTGCAAATGCTAGCCAATGGCGTGCATCTTGGCATTTGCTTTTTCTTTTCTTTATTTTAGACATGCTCAACAAAAAATCCAGTCTGACAGACTTTACTATTAAAAACGGTAATGATTTAGAAATGACTTGGACTCATGTTTCACAGGAAAACCTGTATTCACTGTCTTCACAGTGAGTAGGCGGGATCGCTGTGTGGTTTTGGCTCTGAGACCAGTCGAGCAGAACAACTGTGCTATGATATCATTTTTCCGCTTTCCCTGATTTTCTTAATTTTGTGTGATCAGAGATCTGCCAATACTTGGATGTAAAATCAATCTTTTCCAGAGATCTTATTTGAAAACCAACCACTGTTCCCATGAGGACACCAGGTCACATTTAAACTTCATTTATATAAGTTTATCTTGTGTGCAGATAAAACAAGTTTGTATTGTTTCACAAGTATCGTTGAGAATTCGTTCTGAATTGTTGTAGTCCAACAACAGATTAGAACATTGAAGGCGCATTGTGGCCTCATTACACGGTTAAAAGAACTGTAGGGTATCGGCCAAAATGGAAATGGGCAGGTTAGGCTTTTTGAAGATCAGCCAGATAATTGCGGTCAGTGCACCCTAATATTTAATGGATGAATGATGAATCCAAGAATATTTGGCACTTTTGCATTATCCTTGAACAATACCAGTAGCTTAAGCTTCATGCAGTTTCCATATAAAAATGCAAAGCTTATCATTTTTTCTTTCTGGGTAATTTTATCTGGTCAGATGTTCTTACTAAGAATAATAATAAAACAATATTTAGCCTAAACACACAATTGCAACTGTTAATGATGAGATGAACTAACAACACTTGTTTGAGTATTTTAAGGCCTATATATTTTTTTTATTTAATTTTAAGTGCCACCATTACTATATGACTGCAAAGTCACTGTTGACTTTATGATGTTTGATTTCATAATGTAAAGCACTTGTTGCTGAAATATGTTACACAAATAAACTACCTGTTGGAGCCTGTAAAGGGTTGGATGAATTTGTTTTTGTTGATGTTGCAGATGAGTGGTGGATTTATTGTTGTTTGTTTGTTTTGTGCTGGGGCCCTCCTCCTTGTCAGTCAGCCTACTTCTATAATTGGCAGGCGGGCAGCAGCTGGGGCTGTTCTGGTTGTTTGATCGAGGAGTGGGGAGTGGAATGGTTTTCTTTACCGTCAAATAAACTTTACTTATTATAAGTCAACTCGGAGATTATTTTTGATTAAAAGTTTTGATATCTTTCGACAAGAAGCCATCTCCGCGAGTGCTTTTTGGATTTGACGAGTCAGAGACCTCCTCCTTAGGACTACTCTGGCGAAGAGAAAATTTGGAGGCTTGTTAAGACGCCAGAGTAGCCGTAACACTACCACAAACCAACCCTTGATTGCAGAAAATTGTACTATGGTACTAGCAACCTTTTTTGCTAATAGAACCTTTTTGTGATTTCATCTAAAAGTTATAAATTATTGTCCGATGCTTTCATACTGTTTATTTCCTTTCTGTTTTCCCGTTGATGTCCTATAAAACATGTTGCGTTGCCTTGTCTGTGAGTAGTGCAGCATAAATAAGTTGTTTTGCACGATATCTGCCTCATTCTATCTTTTTGGTAGCTATGGTAGTTTAGCTTTACTTTTTGTGGTTTCTTTTTGTGGTCTGTAATAATGTAAGTTGTCTGAATATACTTATTTTTATTTGTTATACAGTTACTGTACCTCCTTGCTCCTGTCTTCTTGTTCTTCTAGCTGCTGCTGCACATCCTCATTACAGGGAATTAATTGTAACTTGATGACAGAGCTTCTGCATAAACGGTGGGATTCTTGGTTACTATGCAGACTGGTTCTCAGCGGGCCTTGAGTTGCCTCCTCAGCACGGGGTAGCCTCTGTGCCATGGCTGCAGTGTGAGTGCAGATCTTCTGGCAAAACCTGTTAGCTGATCTGATTCCTGAGTTCCTGCACATGAGATCAATGGCAGCAGTTAAATGTTTCTCCAGCTTTTGTTTTTGCCTTGGATTTGATGTAAGTTGGAAGCTGAATTGACTGGGTGAACAGCTAAACAGAAGAGGCAGGGAAAGTCAGGAGATGGCAAGATTTAACAAAAAAAAAAAAGAGTTGAAGTGATGAAATTCAGGTCATTATAATAGTCCTCCACAGGAAATAAGTTCTTCAGTATGAAAATCTAAAGCACCTCAAAGCGAAAGCATCAGGAAAGCTGACGAGATAATAAGGAGAATATTGGTAGAGTATGAGCAGAGACTCAGATGCTGTCAGACTTATGAGAGGCAATAAAGTCTTTTTTGTTATTCAACATTGACTCAGCAAATAATAAGGAATGCACTGAATCTCTATGCAGCTCTGTGTGTAAAGTTGCACACATTTAGCTTTCCATAAAAAATAAGTGAAGCTATATATAGCAGCCTGGTCATTACCTTTCTATGCAATTCCGCTCGACTCTCATCTCCCCTCACTGTTCCATCTGGGATTTCTCCCATTGAAGTGGATTTCTCTGGTCATTTTTCAATTTTATTTTTTGGAACGGGTCAATTGGTGAACAGAAGGAGAAGTCATAAACGATGATGTTGATTTTCTGCTCTGTTTTAGAACTGTAGTCCGCATGTAGTTTTAGGAATGGCAGCGGAGGAAGTGAGAGAAACTGTTCAGTCCATGTTGGTCACACTTCCAAAATATTGAATTAACATTAACAGCCGCTGCGATTGGATTAACTCATCTCTCTTTGCACTGGAGGAGATTTGTTTACTGCACAGAAAACTTCTAGTAAGCTTCATAGCGTCGAACTGGTGCATTACATCCGTCACAGACAAACGGTAGTCTACACCTCTAGCAAGCTATCATTTCTCATGGTGTGCAAACGGGAAATATGTGTTGGCCAGTAAAGTCAACACAGTGAAGATGTTTTGGTTGCCAGTAAGGGACAAGCCTTAAAAAGACTAGGAGGGTTTGGCATACCCCGTCTTGGAGATAACAGATGAAAGTAATGCACAGAGTTCAGACTCTGACAGGTCATTGAAATATGTAGTTATCCTCTCCAGAGCATAAACACACGGATGTTGCAATCACCTTACTGACACCAGTAACATTAACATTTAGAATCATGGAAACAATTAGATATCAAAGCTGTATCCTATTGTTTATTTCTGCCAGAACAAGTATGATAAATTAATGACATTTTTAATTCTTGTTGCCAGTAAAAATATTTTTGAAGACGACAAAGCAAACCTGAATAGCTATGATTGATGTTTCCTGTTTTATATAATAATAAACTCCACCTCTGTCCATCTTGACATTTGTATTTTGTTACTGATGTGTTACATTGCTAATCATTCATTTGCTGCACTGTAATTATATGTTGTGAGTATTTCTGTATTCAGTGGTTGTTAATTATGCACAACAGGGGAAGCACTAACAGTGGTAGACTCAGCTGTACAGTAGGACAGAATTTTGCTGTTTTGTTGAAATAAACCTGAAATGATTGGAGAGTTGAAATGTTCAAACTTCTTTAGTATTTTCATTAGAGGTTTGGGCAATTAGCAGTGCATCCAGCAGTTAGTGGGCGTGTGTGTGTGTGTGTTTTAATTGGTTGATGTATTCTACCAGAGGTGGAAGACTTCCAGGATGTTCCATGACAGATACAGATTTTTTTTTTTTTTTTTTTTTAAAAGACCAAACAAAATCTGTTGAGCACTTTGGTCTAGTTGGTGCTTTTGCCCCTCTTGCACTCAAAGTACTCAATATTATATTGTCTTCTTCTAAAGTTGCTTATTAAAGTTTAAGACCGAGCCTAGAGGAGCAGCAGGTATTCATCTGATGGAAATGCATCAGAAAAAAAACTGAGAGTTAAACTGGATAAACATAAACTCATTTATTTATGCACCTCTAACAATAACACCTCCAGAGTTGATAGAAAAAACAATAAACTAACATGTTGTTCAGTTAGGTTACGTAATGATGACAAAACCATCATGGTGTGAGATTAAAGAAAACTAATAATAATAAATAAAAATCAAGAATCCGTAGTAATACCTGAGATTTAAAACATTGAATATGGTCTGTATGAACATGCATGCATCTTGCATCACATCACACAACATGCATCTTCATGCCATTAAATTAGATGATAAACAAAATTTTGATTTTGTCACCTGGTCTTGGTGACGGGTGAAGTTTTAGTGATCACATTCATTAGACTTTAACTCATCTTTTCATTTTGATTGCTTTAAACAGAAGTCTTTTTCATTTATTTTTACTAGCTCAGTGTTTTTATCTTTACACAGCTGTTTCCACCTGACCATCATGTTTATCTTTTTCTCTGTACTTGGAGTCGTCAATTAGAAACATTGCAAATTAGTATATTATAAGTATAGTTTTTAACGACTACTGTTAATTTACAGCCACGCTTTTTGTTTGCCCCTCACTGTCCTCCTCCTTTTCCTCCACTGTCTTTCATCTTCCTCTGCTTTGGTCTCCCTCTAATTCTCCAGCACTCCTGCTAAGTGCACTTTGAATGTAGATCAATACATGGTTACTGGTGACTGCTGATGGCTCAGCACAAAGCAAACAGCATGGCAGCAGCAGTGTGGTCATCTTTATTTATTCATCTGTGTTGCAGGGAAATGTCTGTTTTGGCAGACTGCTCAAAGAATTCCAATGGAGAACCACCTCAGGTCAAATAAAAGGACCCTCTGCCTCTAATCCTCTAGTTTACTGAGTCCAGTCCACTTCTGAGTATGATCAAAACTCTGCTGCCGGACTTCAAAGACTGCATTAAACACAAAGGGCAAAAGTAAGCTTTCATTCTTAGATTTGCTGTGACTGATCAAATGTCAGAAGTCAGCATATCAATAAAGAATAATACGCGTGTTCTGTTGGGGTAGATGCACACAACGTGGCAGCATGTTGGGGGTAGCTCTGTTTTAAAAACTTTTAAAACATTTTAAAAACTTTTCTTGCTCGTTTTTCTGGTCAAAAATAATTTTTTTAATGATACTTCTTGAGGTCTTGGATGCTGTACAGTGTTATGCATTTCACTGAGACAAAGTGGCTGGATCATTTCCCTGACTCCTCTCTGCCAAGTATTTAGTCCATAAATGGCGTCTGGCTTGAGTAGTTGTCCTGTAATTGGAAGGTTTAATTTCTGTTATTTTGTATATGTATTTATGCTTGGAAGAGTCTATCTAGATGTGAAGGTAGACTGTAGGAGTTAATGCTGCAAGTCAATGACTTCATGCATTCTGCTGGGTTTCCTTAGAAAAAATAATAAATGTAACCAATTGTTTGACTGCTAGGAACAATTTGGAAGGAATCAATGAACTTTGTATTTGTCTATACGCCTGGATTGAATTAACTTCTTTTGTGCCTGGAGACAATATTTTATTAGTGAACAGAAGCTAAATTAAATGAAAAACTTTCTAAAATTATTTTGTGTGCAGACAGACACACACATGCTAAATTACTGATATGGTCTTTGCTGGGTGAAGGATATTTAGAAATGTTTCATGTCTATTTGAGCAATTCAGTGACTTATCAGCTCTTGGACTATGTTACCAACGGTAGCATAAATAGTCCTGCATGGACTGATTAGCCTGCAAGGAGCCATGTAGCTCTCTGTTTGACTTTTGTGTTGTTGCCACCTTTCTTATTTACAAGAGAAGATAGTTTGGTTTTAATGAGTTATAAATCTAATTGCATGTTTTTCAGTTTTCTCATTTTATCTAGTTTTGTATCTCATTGTAATAAAAAGGTTTTCTTCGTTAAATGAGATACTGCTTTTTAATTTCATTCCAAGCTCTGCCAATTAAGGCTACAGTATGAAACTTTTAAAAATATGTTTTATACATATTTGGTAAATCTGTCACCATGTTGTGACAGTTTATGAGACAGATAATCAGTGAAAAGCTCAATCTCCTCCATGATGCACTGCTTCCTACCAAAAACAACCAATGAGAGGCAGGAGGCGGGTGTTAGCGCTGTCAATCAATTTTATGTACTCACTTCTGAATGTGTTACTGGCAGAGAAAAACTCACTGCTACAAGAAAATCATTTCAGTTCATTAGTGGCGATGCTAATTAGCCTTAGCATTCACAATAGGGTATGCTAACATCAGTGTAGCAGAGAGTACAGAGGGTAACTGATGGTGCTGAGACTGGCTCTGATTGGTTGTTTCTAGTTAGCACTGGGGGAAGGCAGAGGAGTGCAATTTTTTTCACAGTTTATGTCTGTTTAATTCAGCTGATATTAATCTGTCTGGATGGTGGCACTTGTTGAAAGATTAAATTAATTTCCAGGTACCTAGTTGATCCTTTTACATGAACAAAATTAAATAATATGATTTCCAAAAAAAAAATAACTGACAGAGTAATGATGCTGCTGATCACTGGGAATTTCACATTATTTATCCCAATATACACATTCACATAAGAACCATACAAGAAACAACAATCGCTCTTCTGGTTGTGATGGGGCCTGATGTTCCACAACAACCTCCTCATTTCCTGAATGCACCAGGATTGACTGGCATAGTCAGCATGACAGAAAACAGTGACTTCAGGTTAAGTCTTTTATTTAGAAGCACCAGAGTTGAAAGTGTCAGCAATTATATTTCATAATAATTAGTTTTACGTAAGGGTTTTATAGGTGTGAAGTTTGAAATGTTATGTTGTGATTGTCCTAATGTTTACTTTGAATCAGAGGTAGCAAAGCAAACAGTGTCTGGAATTACTGATGACGTTTGTTTGTTTGTCATGTGATGGATTTCAGGTGCAGGAGTTAGACTGTCGGGCAGCATGTGTGATACTGGGTCAAGTTCTGCTCCTTTGTTGTTTCTCACAATTTAGCTGTTTTCTAGATTGAAGCAGCAGTTTTTTCTTTCTTCTTTGCTGTTCATGGTTTAAAAACAGCCTGAGAATGTATATTTAGCTTACTGCTGTCAGCTGTCGAGGATCTTATGAGGTGAAAGCTCTTTATAATGCATATGAGTAGTCATATGCTCTAATTCTTGAGAAGCAAAAACAGACCTTTCAGCTTTGTAGAAATCTTTTATTGCATTGTCGATGGCAATTTATTATTAGCTGCCTAATGGCTGAAAATGAAGCAGAAAGGTCAAAATCCCGAGGAGGACTTTGTTGAAGTTTGATCCAAAATGGCCACCTCCGTATATAATTTAGGACATGAATTAATAAACCTCTGCAGTGTTTGCTTTGTTGCTAGGGGCCAACAAGATCAAAAGACACAAAGCTAAGGAAATTGGGAAGTAAATAAAACACGTTATACTGAAAAACAGACCACTAAAATAAAACAGTTTTTAAATGGTGTCCAAGCTTCCTGCCCTGCATGCCAAAAACTGTCTGGTTTAAAATACTCACTGGCTGCAAAAATTAAAGTTATTTTTTTAAATTAATGTGATATTTCCAGTTTTTATCTGCTCAACAAAGGGTATTTTTAATGTAGCAAACAAACTAATATGATTTTGGAGAAAATTGAGACAATGCTCTTGTTTTAAAAAGGGCATGTTTAACCTTTTTATTTTATATAAGCCATTTAGTTTCTTCTCAGAAATAAAGATAGTAAATGGGTCACTCTTTCTTTAAAACCATTTAATTTTGGCCAATTTTAATTAATGGATGCACAAGTTTGCTTTTGAGCAAATGAGAGGATGACTCAGTTAAGAGTATAAGTGTGTAATATTTGATGAAGAATAGAAAGAATTGTATTCTTTGTATACAAAAGAGACAAAATGATACAATTTTCAGTAGTTTTGATACGTGTGTGATTTATTCATTTATTTTTTGGATCAAATAAAACAGTATAAGGCAAGCATAATAGTGGCCAGTTTGACATGAGAAATAAAGAAACAAATGGCTCAGAAGAAGCATGATGGGATATGTCTGTGTGTGTTTCTGTGGGACTGAATGCTTTCAACTGAAACACTTTGAAGGTGACCTTTAGAGGTGAAGGCTTGTGCTTTTCTACACGCGCTTAAACAGTTTGAATACAGTATTCTAGAAAACATCTTTACCAGAATCTGACACGCTACTTCAGAAATGTAACAGTTGTTGGAATAAAGGTTTAGCCCGATAATTTGTGCAGTATGTGTAGTTCAATCTTTTTTTTTTCTCAGTTGAATAAGGTTTATGTTGGACATGTTTCTAAATGCATGGTGAGTGTGTAGCGTAGCTGATTACTGCAATACCTCTTCTCAGAAATTAGGATATTTCACTGAAAGTGTAATGTAATTATCAGGGAAGAAATAAGTGATTTTGGTCCTGTTGTAATTTTTGAGGTGGTTCAGTACATAACAGGCGTTGGGCATGGACAATGACTCTGCCTCAGTTTCAGGCTGCAGCCTCTGTTAAAGTCCGCTTTAATCCAACTCTAGTTCATTTGTCCAGAATGTCCGGTTTGTTAGGGAAGGTGTGAATGGGCAATAGAACTCTGATGCGGACCAAAAAAATGAACTCTGGTCTGCCTAGAGACCTAGGTCTTAGTTCGGTTGAAGTGAATCTGGTGCAGTTCGAATGCATATGTAAATCCAAGCAGACCGGCTTGGCTGCAGTCCACTCCAAAAGCAGGACGTGGACTGAAGCCCAGGAACTCTGGGTAAATACAGCTAAAACAAATGCACAACTCTAGGGTAAGCAGGACAACTCTATTTTAACTACTAAAATCATACACCACTCCTCTGTTTACATTTTATAAAGAAGGAAATTATTCATCATCTTCTTCAGAGGTTTTTGTGTTGTGTTCAGCGCCCCCACAGATGATGGAGGTAAACAAGTTTTGTTAGTTTGACAGTGTAGTGTGGAAGAGAACCACATCAGCTGGAATTGGAACAAATGTTGTAACTTTGATCCCAGTAGAACTGAGTGTTCTGGACTATCAGGCGTGAAAACACTGTGATCAGGGTCTCCTGTACCCGTTTATAATCCCACATTGAATCCATCTCCTGTTGCCATCAAGCAGGGGTCTCAAACTCCAGTCCTCAAGGCCTGCTGTCCTGCAGGTCGTAGATGTGCTACAGGTACAAAACACTGGAATGAAATGGCTTAATGGCCTCCTCCTTGTGTAGATCAGTTCTCCAGAGCCTTGCTAATGAACTAATTATTCTATTCAGGTGGTGCAGCAGAGGCACATCTAAAAGTTTCAGGACAGCGGTCCTTGAGGACTGGAGTTTGACACCTGTGCCATAAAGGATCCACTGGCACCCTGACATCAGGACTGTTGTTAATCTGTCCTGATGATGTTAATCTGAATACATATAGTTTTTTTTTTCATTCCCATGCTGCTGGTTTTTAATGTAAAGTGTTCCTCAGGCTTTGGCGAACATGACCCTTTCCTCACCAAAGTGAAACAAGACAAGTTGAAGGAAGACATTTGATAGGAATCCAGAGAATTGTCAGCTTGCTCTGCTTAATGATGACATTCAGATTACACGTGCACTGCTTGTTGTGGATCAAGGAGAGAAAGAGAGACTGCAACAGATGTGGGGAAAAAAGGAAAGTAAGATGGCAGAACAGAACAGCACTTGCTCTGCTTCTCACTGCAGTGCTCTTATGTAAACGAATGTTCATACGAGACCGTTCAAGTGTACAGTAGATGAACGAGCAAGAACTGGAGAACAAATCTAGAGATGAGGAGGAAAAAATCTAATGAGAAGAATGTAGAGGACAGAGTGCAGTCTCTGAGTAGAGTAGGACTGATGAGGACTGAAGGGGACTTGTGGGAACACTGAACTAGGATACACATGTACAATTTGTGATATGCAGCTTTTGCCTTTTATTTGTCTGGGCACTTAAACTCGGAATGATCTATTAAACAGATATATTAGAAGTTATGGAATATATTCATCCAGCCATTATCTAGACCAGGGGTCTCAAACTCCAGTCCTCCAGTTGCTGTCCTGCAGTTCGTAGATGTACAGGTACAAAACACTGGAGGCTTAATGACCTCTTCCTTGTGTAGATCAGTTCTTCAGAGCCTTGCTAATGAACTAATTATTCTATTCAGGTGGTGCAGCAGAGGCACATCTAAAAGTTGCAGGACAGCGGTCCTTGAGGACTGGAGTTTGACACTCCTGATCTAGACCAAGTGATCAGTGCAGGTCATTTAGAGACACTAAAAACTCACACAATCATGTTTCTGACCTGTGGCAGAGAGAACCCACATATGCTGAGGAGAACATGCAATCTCCATGCAGAAACACCCTGTCCTCCTGACCTGACCTCATGCAGGGACTTCTTTGTTCCTTCATGCAGGGACTTCTTTTTTAACAGAAAGTAAGCCCATATATCCCTAGTGGGGTGCCGGTGCTTATCTCCAGAGGTCATCAGGTGAGAGGCGGGATCACCCTGGACAGGTCACCAGTCTGACCTTCCCAGGGTCAGACTGGTGACAATTTAGAGAAATTGTCCTCTAAATTCAACCATGTTTTCGAACTGTGGGAGGAAGCCTGAGTGCCTGGAGAGAACTCATGCATGCTCAAGGAGAACATCCAAACTCCCAAACTGGGACTCGAAGCCAAGACCTTATCGCTGCAAAGCAAGGCTGCCGCAGTCCGAGCGCCAACATCTTATTCATTCGTATAAAATTAACTTTCTAAATGCAGATTTTTCTTTGCATTAGTGCGCCAGGTTGATGAACCAGTAAGCCAGATGAAGTACTAAAAACCAGTATAGATAAAATGAAATGGTCTCCAGGAGTTTGTTCCACTACAAGGAGTGCAGATTTTTATGTCCTGCTTTGAAAAACACAAAAAAGTAGGATAAAGTTTTTCCCCACTGTTGTGACCCCTTAACAGTTATAGCAGCAACCCATATACCATGAGTTGTGCAGGTGAGCATGTGTGTGAGAGAGGAAGAGCACTACTTTCAGAGAGTTTGAATAATGGGCTCTGTGCAGCGTCTCATTCATCATTGTTGATGTGGGCTACTGCTGCTCAGGCAACCTATTTCTGGAAGACCTACCTATGGCATAGAACCACTGTATGCTTACAGGCTCCTGCTGCACTGCTGTATGCTGCAGTGGTCCCAGAGGCTGCCTTTGGCCTTTCAAAGACATCAGAGAAGTCTGGAAAGTCCAACTTCATAAGGTGTCCCATATATGACAGCAAGAGGAGCAGAAACAACCTCAGAACTCAAAGTTCCTATTATTACACCAGACTTTATTTCTATATAAATCACAGCGCAAAGCGCTTTGTTTGTAAATGTTTGTTTGAACTGAGTAGTAAATGCTCCTGCATTTCTCAATCATCCATCACTAACAAAGAAATTTGAGCTGCAATAAGCTACAGAGTTTCACTTGATTGATGATTGCTTGCTGGAAATATGCCATGTTCAATTTCAGCTGCTACCTTATTGATGATGTTTTTGGAATATGTCAAGAAGCAAGCAAATGGTGTATCCCTGACTCTGATTACTAGATGGCTGTCATCTGAAAAAAATCATTTGATGGGAAAAGAGAGAGAAAGAACTTGTATGTATTACTTGTTTGATTCCTTCATCTTCCTTATACGTCTATCAGACCAAACTGACATTTTAAAACTTGAATGCATGAACACCAGCATACTTTCTTCAGTCATTATCTTTGATGGAAAGTTTTCAGACTAGACTTGACAAGAATTAAATTGACTAACTCTGTTTTTGGTCTTGGTTGTTTGTTAAAAGTTCTTAAACCCTTTTAACAGTCATGGGGTCATTATAATCAGAGGGGGAAGACACACAGCAAAGGTTATCAGGCTGGAATCAAATCTGCAATGGCCGCATCGAGGACAAAGGTCTCTTCATGTTTGTTGTGTTCTGTCCCTGCACCACCACAGAGCTTGGTTGGTACAGGACCTGTCTCTGTTGAAGCTTGCATCATGACATCAGACATAGGATAACAATATGGCATTGAAGTTAATTTTTTCAAACACACTTTTTAGAGTATTCTCTAAAAACAAATTTTTAGATAAAATTATTCTCTAAATGTTTGTAGAGAATATTTAACTCTAAATGTAGGCTAAAATAGCCACCATTTAGAGTGATGGTGGCTATTTTAGAGCCTCCATTGCAAATGTATTCTTGCATTTGAAGCCTCCACTTTCAAGTGCAAAAGTACACCTGGAGATTAGCTGGTCCCAGAGGATAATGCTAGAATACAGTAGATACTTCATTCACCATTGCATGAACCTCTAAAGAGTTACCATGTTTACATTGTTTTTTTTCCTTCTTTTTAATAGTGTATTTTTAGAGTACACTTCTTAGAGTGCACTCTTAAATAGTGTACAATTAAGTTCAATGCTGTTATGTTATCCTACGTCTGGCTTCATGACACAAGTTTCACCAGGGACAGATCCTGTACCAACCAGGTGCTGTGGTGGTGCAGGGATGGAGCACAATAAACATAAGGAGACCTCAGTCCTCGACGCGACCATCGTAAGTTTGATTCCAACCTGATTACCGCATGTCTTCCTCTCTTCCACTGCTCTCCATCTTTCTAACTATACTCAAATAAAGGCTGCCTGAGTCTAAAAACCCTGGTAAAAAAAAGGTTAATTTATTAGTTTCCTTCTTTATCTGAAGTAAACTGAGTGATTTGAGAAAGACAGATTTAAATTTGTCATTTTAAAAACACCTCATGAATAAAGTTAAAAATAAGGTAATAAATTGAGTTGGATGAACTTAATTGAATTGCTTGTTTCCAATCAAAGCAATTCAGTTAAGTTGCTTCAAGTGATTTATTTTTACAGTGTAATGAGAGTAGCAGCGCCATCGTGTGGCAGCGGTTTGGCCTCCATGATGGAGTTGACTTCAGTGATTTGGAGGATTATTTAATACTGTAAGCTGGACAGTAAATATGGGTGGAATGTAAACTCTTGGGTTTTGGTGTTGTGAGTGTAAACTGTATCAATCTCTCTTTTGCATGTGTATAATGGTCAGGGAACTCAAACCACATGAGAAGCAGGTATAGACCGTCCATCAGAATGGAACAACATTGTAAAGGTTCCAAATACACAGCTTCTGCTACTGGGGAAGACTGTGGTCTTGTTTTTTAGTGAATATGAAAATGAAAGCATCAAAAGGTGTTACTTCTTATTTTACTATATTTTCTTGAAGTAAAAACTTGAGAACCTGCATATTGTACAACTGCCCCTCTGCGTTGAGTTTGCCAGTTAGATGCTGGAGAGTCCTACAGCAACTTACATCACCAGGATCTTCATATAAAAATGAATTTAATTGTATTTTAGGTAAATCTTTTAAGAAAATGGGTTAAAGTTCAGAATAGGTTGATGTGTTTCAATTGCATGATGTCAATAAATGTGATTATACATAATTTCCTGTTGCTATTGATCAGAGCTTCATAAAGGATTACTAATCTTGCTGAACAGTCAAAGACGCTATGGTTGTTGAACTCTGACCTCAGTGATTTGACTTAAATCCCACATAGATGCCATTTAAACAGCAACAGGCTGCTCATTGTCTCCCCCACTCCTCCCACTCTACCCAATAAACAGTGTTTGATGCCTTGTGTCTTACATATTTTTGTCTTAATTTTCCCCCCATTCACTCCTGATTACGAGATCCAACATGAGTCTGGCTCAGTAAGGCCAGCAGTAGTTTGCTGATGTAATTACAGAGACATGTGGCTGGATCCCAGGCCTGCATATGAGTGTTTATTTGATGTATTTCTGGTGTCATAGAAATGTTGGCACAAACTGTTCACTTAATCCTTCCAACCCCACAGGGAACCATTAGAGTGGTCAGACTGTGGTCAGCTGAGTAGAAGGCTGGCAGAACTTAAATGCTGATTTATTGAGAAAAAGAACCATTACTAATTCAGTGTTAATGTGATATAAATGTAATAATAATCCTAACAGAGAACCAATTTCTACTGATATGTCCAAAATAAGTTTAAGCTAAACTGAAATAATTACCAAAAATAAATATAAAAAAATATCATAAGTAAGTTATAGGAATGAGTAAGTAAAACCAACTGTGATGAAGTTTTTTGTCTGTTTACCTTTCAGAGATTTTATTACACAAATTCCACAATGTTTTGATTACCAGTGAGAAGACGGGTGATTAGGAGAAAATCAACAAACTTCAATGTATATTTATGACTGCTGGATTCTTATTGGCCTGTTGATGTGATCTACGTGGCATTCCAAATATAATCAATGCTTTTTGCTGCGGATCCCTACCATGTTTTAAAGTTATGTAATGAGAGCCATCTATTTATTAACATGCATCCAGAATGATCCAGTGAAATCAAATAGAGCTCACAGGTGTGAATACACTTAGGACTGTCAGCTAATCTAGCAAACTAAACAGCTGCGTCATTTTAAACACACTTAAAAAGAAGGATTTTTTTATTTTTTATTAAAGATTGAATTGCAGGGATTCTGAGCAAAAGAAAGGCGTTCTCTTAAAACTCTGGATTTCATTGACCAGTGAATAGCAGGACAATAAAAGGGTGAGTGATTTTCTTTTCTTTGTCCTGTGGTTGAACAGTTTTGGAGCTCAAACCGGTGGTGGTCACTCACTGCATTATGAAATCTCACATGCAAAGCACAAAGTCTCTCTGTAGGCATGAAGCAAATCCTGTGCTCTAATAGTGTGATGAAGGATACAGAGATTCCTCTGGGATGCTCAGAAATGTTGCCAGTGGAATTTAAAATGTCTTAGTCATTTGAGTCAATTTTTCCAAGGATCTTTTTTTTTTCTAAATATTAAACCTTGTAGGTTATTAAAAGATCACATCTAGGAGCAATAAAGTAAACAAATAAAACGGAGCTCTGTAAGAATCAGGTTGTTCTGTCTAGGTAATACACAGTACTGCCTTTTATAGCCACAAACCAAGAAAATGACAAGTGGTGAATAATGAGAACATAATGGAACACTATTTGGAGACAAACACATAACTCACCAACAAAATTGTCAGACTCCCAGTGTTCATGTCCTTTGTTTTAAATAACACCTAACTAATCCCTTAGGGTTTACCTAAGTTGTTTTACAGATTTATAAGTCAACTTATGACTTATAAGTTGTCAAGAAGGAAAACAAGATTGTTTTACTCTGCCCTGCTTCTTGACCAGGTGATTCTATCCAGCAATCAAGCGCCCTAGTATTTAAAGAGAAAGTATATTGTAAAATCAACTTTTTTGTACTTTACATCATATTATTCCCTCCTCAAAAACATACCTGTTTTTCTCGATTCTTTCATGCATGTTTGTACATTTTTTAAAATCTTCAGCAGCAACCATTTACCTGTGCAAAACCCCTGGGAGATCTGGGCACCGCCTTCAAGGATGAAGCCTGGAACTGCAGAATTGCTGTATTGTGTTTCTGACACACCCAGAAATCTGACACACAAACATCGGCAAACAGTGATGGACGACAAGGCTGCCTTTCATTTTATGATTACATTTATGATTTTACTAATTTGTATCTAAGAATCTAACTGGGTTCAGCCTAACCTAGCCTTAACAACCATTCCCCCCAACCCCGTCCATCCCCCGATGAACTGATGGGTGCAACATGGATTCATGTATTGGACTATGAATTGCTTCCTAAAAATCTTCCCCTTTTTTAGGACTAAACTGTTTGGAAACCAAAAGTGCTCCTTGCTGTTGCTATATTGAGTTGTTTTTTTTTTTTACTTTTATCCTTTTATCCTGTTTTTTGCCTGTTTGTATCTGATACAAAATTAGATTTTGTGTTTAAATGATTCATCTTAGTACATGTACATGAAGAAATGTTTTATCCACTAAATCTTTAGTAGAATCAGACACTGCTGCAGGTGGTTTCTAAACTCAGACATCTCTGTGAAATGTGACATTTGTACATGAGGATCTGAGCTGCTAGCTCTCCCTCAGTGGGTGATGTCATTCAGAGGTTCCCTCCGTCAGCTCCTCTCTCTCTCTCCATAGAAGGCAGGAATGCAATCTCCTGCTGACAGGCAGCAGACATCTTCAAGCAGGGAAAACTTTTTGTTTGTGTCAGCCTTCATAAATGTCAGTAAAGCACGATTCCACTTAATGAGAGTCATGGAGATGTAGCAGCAGCCTCTCAGTGTCTTGTGTGTGGGTGTGGGCAAAGGGATTGCATCTGCCAGGCCTAAGTGTCATTACAGAATTACAACAGCCTCCGTCAAGCCCTACATGGTTGTGTGTGTGATGGTATTCCCTCTGCCCACACACTTAGACCATTTAAACAGAGCATGAATTTGGGCAGAATATTATAACTCCAATGTTTCTATTACATTTAGTTGTTTCCACTTTTCCACTTAGATTGGCCTTAGTAAATGATACAAGAGGCTTGTATTAACCACTGGTTCTGTCTGCTACCAGACACAAACACTGAGTGATTCACTAGGACCCAACTCTTCTGTTTGAACCCTCCATCCTGATTAATGCTCACACTACACAGCTGAATGTGCAGATTTGTTGTTAAATCTTCAATTCATTTAGCATTGTTTCTGACATGATGATTTATAGAGAGCCGCTTCATTCAAAATTAAATATTCTTATTAATATATAATTGTTAAATACTTGTCTCGGTAGCATTTCTGCATCTTATTTAGCCCCATTTAACCATTAATAAATAGTAAATTAATCCCAAAAATGTTATTAAATAAGGATGATTCATACTTTATAAGCTATAAATTAACACATTTAATATTTTACCCATAATAAAAATTATTACCCAGTGTTTATTCATGCTCAATAACTTTTAAATTCACTATTCTATATACTGTGTATATATCAGTAAATGCGTGAATAAATGTACTTTACCAACATGTGTTAGATGTATCAATGGTTAGAGAATGTTTGAATTGGCTCTATACTAATCCTACAGTGCAGTTTCTAGATGTTAGTTAAGTCTGCCAACCCGTCTATACTGAAGGCTATTCCTGCT
This sequence comes from Gambusia affinis, assembly GCF_019740435.1. Classification (NCBI taxonomy): domain Eukaryota; kingdom Metazoa; phylum Chordata; class Actinopteri; order Cyprinodontiformes; family Poeciliidae; genus Gambusia; species Gambusia affinis. The sequence goes on along the minus strand of NC_057887.1, from coordinate 1,356,805 downwards.
TTTATTAATGTAGACAAAACTCTGAATGGCCTCAAGTTCCTTATTGCCTGTGGAAGTCAATCCAAAATCGAGGCAGGAGACAGTTACAGTAATTTGATGTCTGACAAGAATATGACTGGATAAAATATTGTGTAATCAACTGAACAACACAATTATTATAGTAACTGGAGTCATACTTGCATTATTTGAAGCAAACAAAGTTGATTTGGGAGTTAGTTACAATTTAAATAAAAAGGGCCTGACAAAAACGGACTAAAAAAAATAGAAAAGATAAATTCTTAAAGTAACTTTACAAAGTGTCATTAAATAAATCACCATTACAAAATAATAATAAAAAAACAACAATCCTGAAATGAATGAATAAATCTGTAAATAAATGGATCATTTGTAAGTTGCTCTGGATAAATTCCTCTGCCAGATGCATAAACATAATTACCATTTTAATATTGATTTTCTGTTGTGATTTGGTCTCTAATAGATGTTTTAAGTGTTCTTAAACACAGTACGACACTTTTACTTCATTATTTAAACACACTTTAAAAAAGTATTGCATTTGAAATATGACTCTCGCTCTTCCTGCTGACACCAGCAGTCAGAGCATCCCAGTAAACCCACCACTGATGTACTCAGGGCATTCCATCTGAACCAGGAGGACACGATGGGACACATGGATGTAATGAATATGGACGCTTTCAAAGAAATGTGTGTGGATTTGGAAAGCAGTCCTGCAGTAGCTTCACGGTACGCTGCTCTTTCAAGCACATGTACACAAAGGACTTATTCTGATGTGGAGCTTGAGCACTGCAGTGAGTGGGCGAACGAGGCAGCCCTTTGGTGAGAGAGCAGGAGTTGAGTGAGTGGGAGCAAAATAGAGGGAGGAAGAGAGAGGGAGGAGGAACAGCAATAGGTTAGAAGGATTATGTAAAGGTTTACACACCTTGAACAGGTATCCAGAGAGATCTGAGCTCAGGTGTGTGTTTTGTGTGGTGATGAAACATCTCTCAACAATAATGTCTCTGTAGTTCTAATAGCGTTTCAGTGTGTACACTAATTTGATAAAATAGACATATTTCCTGTTAATGTCTCCAATATCATATATGACTATATAGCAATAACAATAATCAAAGTCAGAGATTAATTGGCACTTTGTTAAAAAATGATCTGTGCAGTTGTAACTGGACTCTGTCATGTCATCCTGTAAACTGCAATAAATAGATATTGTCAAAAACTTTTTACGTAACATTTAGATGTATTTAATCATACAACCGTTTATATTATTACCTGAAACATATTTTATATACATTTAAGCACATATTTGGTCAAGTATACTTCACCCAATGCATAATGTTTTTATATTTTAATCCAGGAAAACTGTTTTATGTGATTCTTTTGTCAGTGTTCAGTAGGATGCTTTCAGAGAAACAATATTATGCAAGAGAGCGTTTGCCTGCAGCCCTCCGTTAATCCTGCCTCCTCTGAGTGCAGGGAAAGGAAATTCTTTGACAACTGTTAAGATGAAGCTCTGACTGTTTCAAAGAGAATCTGAAACTGCACCTGTTTATAATTTCTCCTGTGAAGTGAACTACATTCACATGTTTCATAACGTTAATACTGGACTTACACAACTCAGTTGTGCAGCATTTGTTGGTACTGTACATTTTTTCATTTATATTCACACTGGTCCTGCTCAGTGAATCAAACGGATCAGTTCTGAAATTGGCTAGCAGAACCGTCCCACAAACAGGATTACTAACACAGATTGGGATCCTAACATGTTGCATGAGGATATTTGTTCTGTTCCGGGTTTTTCTAGAAAAATCTTCCAGATGAGTTTCACTCAAAGAACAGCCGCACTAAAACCACTGAAATGATACAGCATCAGTTGGATTCTGCTCCCACCTAATAAACACTTTATGATTTTCTGATTATTTTATTGGCGTCTCTTGCAGTGACATCAGTGAAGGTTACAGAGGTGTGATGCTGCTGATGTGTTCCTGCCTCCACCCCTGACTGAGCAGAATTAGTTTGTGATATGAGAGCAGACCTGCTTTAAATTGATTGTCACACTGGGATCCAGGACATGTTGTAGTGTTGTTACTATCTGGCTGCTAAGAGGATTACCATAGTCACATGGACCTACTGAGGCTCATTGTACACCGGGGTGAATCTGTGTGTGGCTTTGGCAGCAAGATAGAGGGGATCTACCAGGGACCTGACTGCACTCAGGTTTTGCTTTTTATGTTATCATTTTTGCAGTCCAGCCCGACCTGGGCTGGGTTCAAACCAGGTTCATCTTCTTTGCATCAGCCCTTATGGCCCTGTTCCACCTCACTCTCTGGAACTCAGAATGATTCCAAATCAGCCATTGATTGGTTGATTGGCCTCAACCAATCAATGTACAGAGATGTACAGATGAATGTACAGAGATGAGTCATCTTCCAGTGACTGCTCATTCTCTCCTCTAGTCTGTTGCTGCTTTATGCCGAGACAGAGCTGGGTTTGTAATTCTTTGATGGATTCACCCTGTTGCCTGTTCCCAGGGTGAGCTGAAGTTTGACCTCAACTTCCTGAGGTGACGGGCGGGTGGGAAGTTCTGTGTTGTTCATTGCTGTGTCACAAGTAAATAATAACACATACAGATTTGCACGTTTTGACATAACAATCCCCTGCTGCTTTCAAGGCGATGCTCTGCTCAGTGCAAATGCTGCCAGAGCTGAGCAACAGCAAGGCCAGACCGGACCGGGTCAGGTCAGACTGCATTAATTACTTTGTTTGTCTTTGTTAATAATTGCTATCCAAATATGTTCTTTGTTTTTTTGTTTTTGTTTTTTTTTTGCTCAGGATGATGAAGTGGTTCTACAATGTTCAGCTACAATTCAAAAAGAGCAGCAGAAGCTCTGCCTGGCAGCTGAAGGCTTTGGAAACAGACTCTGCTTCCTGGAGTCCATCTCCAACTCCAAGGTACTGATCATACTTTACTTATTTCTGTATGTAACTTGTGCCTGCAAATCGTTTGTTGCAGGGGCAAAAAAAATATACTTCAACAAAAAAATAGATTATCTCAGTTCAAGAAATGAAACATGCTTTTGGTTTATTGCAAACTCTGAAATATTTCAGCTGTTCATTGGCTCTGGGTCTGGAGTTCTGCAGATCTAATGAGGCTCAGTGTACAATTTGTGAGAGTGGTGAGTTTTAATGTTTGTGGCTGGACACTATAGACTGCTCCAGATATTTCAGAAAGTCTCCATTTGGCCATGTCACTGTCTGTGGAACATTGCAGACTTGATGGACATGAACAGTCCTGCACTTCCTGATGATCTATTTCAAGACTTTGGACTTTTTTCTAAAATAATACACACTGAGCTGCTGACCATCTGAGCTTCTCAGCCAACATCAGCCCTCCAAGTTGTGTCTTTCTACTTCCAGAATGTTCCTCCAGACCTTTCCATCTGTACCTTTGTGTTGGAGCAGTCCCTATCTGTCCGAGCCCTTCAGGAGATGCTGGCCAGCACAGAGGAGAAGGCTGAAGGGGTGAGTGAAACCACATCCATGTTCCAGGGATGACAGTCATTCTGGTTTCTGATCACTTTGTGTTTTCACTCTTTTTTTCCCCTGACCTTTATGTCTTTTTAATTGAAAAAGAGACTATTGATGTTCATTAGTTCATGTGTTTTAAAAACTGCGGTTTTAATGGAGCTTAATGGAGACATACTGCAGAGCTCTGTATATGTTTATGTCTGAAGTAGGATGCTAAATGGATGAATGGGCATTTCTTGTTGTTTTTATAATTATTGTTTCGATTCAAATTAATTACAAAATCTATTTTAAAATATATACACATACTTAAATATTTATTTAGTACTAATGTAAGAACTTAGTAGTGACCAGTAGTATTACAGATTCTAACTTGTCACAACATCTATTCATTCAGATAATGTGGCTGGTAAGTTATATACAGGTGGTCTTCATCTATACTATTAGAGTGGTAAATCATAAAAAATATTTTTCTAGTTTTGAGCTAAAAAATAAAATCTTCAGTGAAATTTTCAGAACCAGTGTTGTTACTTATTTTCTTTAAAAATCATGGTGTTTTTGTAGGACCTTCATATAAATATCTTTATAGGATTGGCTTTTGCTTTGCAAATTTATTTACTCCCTTTAAACGTTTCCCATTTTGTCATTTCATAACCATGAACTTAACTGTATATTATTTGGATTATGGTTTGAGACAGACCAATAACTATCACAATTCTGTGAAGCAGAAAGATAATGCTTTGCAGTTTTTCAGCAACTTTACCCTTAAAAATGAATTTATTTTAAAAGTTACCAAATTAGTAACCAAAGCATTTAAGTTAATCTCAATATAACCTGGTTGTGTTGTGAAAGGCTTTAAAGTTTGAAAGAGAACATTAGAGAACAATCAGCTTAATAAAGAACAATGCTGAAAATGTCTGGTACATGGTGTACTGTTACAACTTTGAACATATGTGGAAATATTTTTTGCAAGGCTCTGTTCAGATTGTCACTTGTTATAAAAATAAGATATTTATAAAACTGCAGGTTTGTTAATTTGAGCGTCATCTCTCCTTCATCTGAATCCTTTCATTCTGGAGGCTCTGACATATCGGAATTGATCAAAGTTTAGAAGATGATTGGATAAAAGTATATTACTGCTGTATAAAAAAAGATGCTGAGGAAGGTGATGCAAATATTTTTACTTTACACAGTAGCTACCAAAAACTAGCATCCCATTATCCAGAAAAATTTTTCTTTTTCTTTTTTGCCTTAAATGACATGTAAGTTTTAGACAAAACCTGGTGTTTTTTAAATAATATTTTAGAATAAAAATAAAATGCTTAGATTTCTGGATTTTGCAGGTAACTCCTTTTGAACCAACAGTGATACTTGATACTATTGATAAAGAATTTCCTCTTATTAAAGAACTGTGTGGCAAGAAGATCAAAGACAATATCTGGAAAAATAAAATGTCAAAATGTCCTGTAAATATTCTACTTTAACTTAGAATTCTGACCTAAATATTCACATATACAGCAATAATCAAATCAATATGCATAATTTGCTGCTCCAGAGCAGAAATCCTCTGCAGCAGTGCAGTTAGAACAGTTAATTAACTGCTGATTATGAAGCCATTATCCTGATAACGGTCTGATTTGAGCCCTGAGTGCTCGTTTCATCAGCTCACATCAGCTTGTTAGGGTGATATTACAAAGATTTAGAATTTTAGAATTTTTTGATGGCTTACACCTTTTCCGTGTGTTAGCAGGGATTTTGCACTTTATTAAGCTTTCTGAAGTGAAACCTGAAGGTTCTCTGCATGTACAGTTTGCATGAGCAACGGTGATGTTCAGCACACCTTTATCTGTTATTTGTGTGTCTGCCTGTGTGTCTCTTAGGCCCAGGGTGGTGGACATCGCACTCTGCTCTATGGACACGCTGTTTTACTACGACACTCATACAGCGGAATGGTTAGTGAAACCACAGCAAAGCAACAAGAACTGCCTCAACTAGGAGAAGCAGACTCAGTTCAGATTAGAGTCATCAGTGTTAATCCCCGGAAGGAGCTGCAGAGAGCTGCACCTTTAAACTATTGTTTTTATTGTCTCTTCTTTTATATTTCTCTCTTTCATTCAAGAAACATTAATAAAGGCTGTGTCATCATTCCAGGACCAGGTTTGCTGATTGTTTTGGGAGTGTAGTCTAAAAGCAGATAAGCCACTGCTTCTAAAATGATCAGCTGCCTCCATGAACAAGTAAACTGATCTGAGAATGTCAAATAAGACAAAGACTGAGAATGTTGTTGACAATGACACTAACTATTAGGTACACCTTGCTAGTACCAGGTTGGACCACCTTTTGCCTTCAGAACTGCTTTAACCCTTCATGATTCAACAAGGTACTGGAAGCATTCCTCAGAGAGTCTGGAGCATATTAACATGATAGCATCAAGCACTTGCTGCAGATGTTTTTGCTGCACATCCATGATACAAATCTCCTGTTCCACCACATCCCAAAGGTTCTCTATTGGATTGAGATCTGGTGACTGTGGAGGCCATTCGAGTTCAGTGAACTTATTGTTGTGTTCAAGAATCCAGTCTGAGATAAATTTGATCTTTATTGCACATTATCTTGCTGGAAGTAGTCATCAGAAGATGGGTTCATAAAGGGATGGACATGGTCAGCAGCAACAATACTCTGGTAGACTGTGGTATTGATATGATGCTCAATTGGTACTAATGGGCTCAAAATGTGCCAGGAAAATACCGCCCCTCCCAACCCCCAACCATTGCACCACCAGCCTGAATGTTGATGGAGGGCAGGACGGATTCATGATTTCATGTTGTCGATGTCAAATTTTGACTCTACTATCCGAATGTCACAGCAGAAATTGAGACTCATCAGACCAGGCAATGTTTTTCCAATCTTCTATTGTCCATGTTTGTTATGAGCCTGTGTGAATTGTAGCCTCAGTTTACTGTTCTTAGCTGACAGTAGTGAGTTGTAACAGTCGGTTGTAACAAGTGATTATTTGAGTTACTGTCGTCATTCTATCAGCTCTAATCAGACTGGCCGCTCTCCTCTGATCTCTGGAATCAACAAGGCATTTGCACCCACAGAATTTCCGCTCACCGGATACTTTCTCTTTTTTGGACCATTCTCTGTAAACTCTAAACATGGTTATTTGTGAAAATCCCAGTAGATTAACAGTTTCTGAAATACTTAATCCAGCCCATCTAGCAACAACCATGCAACGTCCAAAGTCACTTAAATCACTTTTCTTCCTCATTCTGCTGCAGTTCAAACTGAACTGCAACTGAACTGAACTGCAGTTCAGTTTGAACTGCAGCAGATCGTCTTGGCCATGTCTACATGCCTAAATTCATTCAGTTGTTGCCATGTGATTGGTTGATTCAACACTTATGTTAAGGATAAAGTGACGTTGTATATTTGCAGTGAAAAATGTTATGCCTTTAAAGTTTAGAAAATATTAGCGATGGTGGTGGCAGCACCAGGTGGGTGGAAGGACTACCTTCAAAATGTTGAACTTCACCTTAATTCAGCAGTGAGGTGGCTGAAACTGGGACACAATTTTAAGATCCAACAGGATAATAATCCCAAACACAAATCAAAACAGGTCTTTAAGTGTTTTTATTGGTTCTTGTAATATGTACACTGTGACTATTGTGGGCTCCCATTTGGTGAAACTTGTTTTGCTTTGTGTTCCTCATTCTAGTTCTTGTGCTGTCTGTCCACCTCACGGTCGTCTACAGACAAACTGGCTTTTGACGTAGGACTGCAGGAGGAAACGACAGGTGATGGATGGATGGATGGATGGATGGATGGATGGATGGATGGATGGATGGATGGATGGAGGATGCAAGTTGTCTTAAAACAGTATCATTGATGATTTAGACTTTTCAGTTGTCATGAAGTGGCACTTCTGAATACCTACAAAATTTGGCAGTTTTATGTCTTTATGTTTTTGTAAAAATTTTTTATGAATGCCCATATCATTCATGTCAGAAATCACCACTATCTGCACCATTAAACAGCAATTGAGGCAATGCCCTGATGGTAAACAACAGTCAACTATGAACACTGACCAAATAGCAAGAAGTAACCCAGCACAAGGCGCTCACCATGACTGTTCTCACCCTCTCTCCCACTGCATGAAGCCAAGCAGCAAAATACTGTAATGTCTACCATTATAGCAGACATTACAGCTGCCACTTTGAACCAAAACAATCAATGAGCAATGCGTATGCTCTGCGTGCTCTTTCGTTCTTGTGTTTTATTTATTTGCTAATTAAATAAATATCAATGTATATAATTAAATTAAGTAATAATAGCTACTGCAGTGTATCAGAGCATTACAAGAACAAAGAACGGCTCTCAGTCATATCTTCTTAGTAAAGAGCCGTTCAGCCATCCAGTGAAAACAAAGATGTTAACAAATAAACTGGACAGTATGCTGTAAGTTTAGTGATATTCCCACCAGGCTAAGCATTGTTTGTTTGTTTATTACATATTAGGATGATACAACAGAAGTGCAAAATATTTATATGTATTTCAATTGTATTTTGTTTTTTACATTTTTTTCCTTTTTTAAAATGTTATAGTTGGTGGTTAGGTATTGTTAGTAATGTTTCCCAATAACAAATAATTATCCAGAAAGCTAGGTGGACAAACTGCTTCCAGAATTCTCTGTAACAGAATCCAAAATTTATCCTTAGTCCCAACTTTCCTAAATATGTACCCTCTAAAACTTTGTACTTTTGCACTGCACTAAACAAAAGAAATGTAATTTAAATATTTAGCTACAAGTTGTTGCAGTTTAAGTAGTTCTTACAGTACTGACTTTGTGTAACAAAAGCAACCAGTTTCTCCAGCTTCCTCTGCAGGTTCCCCAACAGGGGAGCTGGCGTTTGCATGAACATGCCGAACCTGCTGCTGCTTTTCACACTTTGCTTGCAGGTGCTGACCTTGGTCATCCTGAGAGAAGGATGACCTGGAGGATGGAAAGATGTTAGCATTAGCCCTGCGCTTCCTCTTTCAGAAAATAGCACAATCTTGTTATTTTCATTTGGTTCATTTTATCAAGCCACTCCCACACTTCCTGTTTCTGCTCTATTAATGGTTGCACAAGATTTTTAAAAATACAAATGTTTGGCTGTTGGATAGAAGTCTGCTCCAAGCTGATTTTCAGCACAGGGAATCTTTTTATCACATGTGGTAAAATACAAGAAAACATTAGCCATGTTCCATATCCCCTGTTTTACAGTCTCTGTGTGTGTGTGTGTGCGTGTGTGTGTGTGTGTGTGTAGGTGAGGCATGCTGGTGGACCATCCATCCAGCATCAAAGCAGCGTTCAGAGGGAGAGAAGGTTAGAGTGGGAGATGATCTCATCCTGGTCAGCGTCTCCTCTGAACGATATCTGGTCAGTTGTTGGTCCGTGGGAGAAGTGGGAGCAGCACCAGGCTCTCATCTCTCTCTTTTCCTTCCTTGACTTTCAAATAAATCTTGTTCTCCTTTTTTAACTCATCGTCGGCCTTTGCGCCAGCAGCTCATCATGATTTATAATGCATATATTGACCTACTGTTTATATGTCAGTGTATACTAAGGCTTAACAGCAGACATGTTTGTCTAACATTCTCTGAACAATCTCATACAGTTGGTAAAGCGTGTTGGATTGATCGCAGCTTGGAGGCTCAAAGTTCCAGGTTTTGCGTCTGTCAACTTAACTAATGATCACACTGACAGCATCAGTGATTTGTCGTCACTCAGCCTTGTCAGGTTGATGTAAACAGAAAATTCACTGCTGCTGATGTTTTCTTAACTGATTACTCAAAGTTAAACAGTTTGAGCTGGCGCTGATTAGTCTTAAACCAAAATTACTAAATTTATGAAATGAATGAATATGTACATCTTCCTTTAAGTCAGTGAGTCTGTGCTGACAGACAAACAGACTCACTCATCAGTCACTGGTGAACTCAAGTTGCCCAGTCTACCTGCAGGAAATCTCTTGTCTGTGTGCGGATATTATTATGGAAATATCTCTGCCTGTGTAATTTGACTTATGTTTCTTGTAGCATCTGTCCTATGGGAATGGCAGCCTGCAGGTAGATGCAGCCTTCCAGCAGACACTTTGGAGTGTGGCTCCCATCTGTTCTGGCAGCGAAGTAGCACAAGGTACGTCATTGAACAGTTACTTTTTCCTTCTGGATTCATTTTCATTCCTGCTTGTTTGTTACTGTCTGGTCCTATCAGCAAATTAACTTCTAAGCTTTTTCAGCTGGAACGTAATGAAAGATGACTGTGACTTTTAACTGTTGACCAAATATTACTCCATTTGGACAAATTATTCCTACATATAACTTGTAGAAATTGGCCTTACTTGTGATTAATTTTTAGTCTTATTCAGTTTTTTATCCAGTGTCTTAAATATCCTAAATAATTTTATTCAAGACACTTGAACTAGGTACTTAAAGCCTCCAGTCAGAGCTCTCCAGGCACTTTACAATAACATCACTCTGTCACAAAACCTGTCAGTGTGTAGATGAAAAAATTCACTCTAATCCAGGAAAACTTTAAGTACATTAAAAAAATACATCAAAGCTCAAATTACCATTAAGGTCAAGGGGATTTCACTTGTCTCTCTGGTTACCTCTGGCGTTTGTCTGCAACTGTTCCCTGGATTCTGTTAAGTGGCTTCCAAGCTAAAATCAAACCTGAAGCTGAAGCAGAGCTGAAGGAATCAGGCTGTCTGAGGACAAGAGAGAAGGCCTGATAGCTGACATCAAGCCTGTTGATAGCCTACATACAGACAGGCCAGAGTCTGGAACGCCATGGCAAAAACTGAATTGGACCAGTTGGGAGGCAGACCCAATGCCCCAATGTTTACTTCAATACCAAACTGGGCCAGCACTGGATCACATCTGTGTTAGGCAGAGATGACAAGTAACTGCAGCTGGGGCGTAGTGCCACTACAGCAGGCATGTGAACTTTACCTTAATTGTGCTGGCAGCCACTTTTTATCCTCCAACAGCTTACTTGAGTATTGGGTTACAGAGTTACTGCAAAATGACAAAAAATAACCAGGGTTGATATTCATCCGGTCCGTGTCACCATCATCACAGTTCTGCTTGAACAGTACACACTTTGCTAGGCCTGCAGCCTCGTCTTGTGACAAGTGTTATGTTTCCATTGTTGTAACCTGAAACTAACTGAAAAATGCCCATCACATGAGCCAAGTCTATGTGATGGGTATTAGATTTATAAGATCTATAAATCCAAACCTAAAGAAACTGTCTCAGAAAATCTTGATGGTTATGGTGAATGTCAAATCACTTTCAGACTTTTTTATTCCATGAAATTATTATAAATCAGAATATTAATTGTATGTTTTTAACAGAAACTTCCATTGTACAAATGAATCTTCTGCTCTTATTAAAGCTTCTCTTTCAAACCTCAGCTTAGCATTTTTAATCAGAGAAGGAAGAAAAGGTTCTTCTGGTACACTTCAAACAACATTTTCATCTGACAGTTATGCATCATTTCAATTTCTCACTTTTACTTTCAGCCTTTTGTCTATGCTCTTCATATTAAGTATAGCAGAATTATTATCTTTTGTGACTTTAATTTACACATGCATCAGTTAAACCATGTCATTTCAAGTTTTTTAACTTGCTATATTTTATGAATTGTTAACCAGCTCACAACCAAGGCCACAAATTATTATTATGAAGATAATTATTAATTGTTGCTTTTTCTTGCTTACTTAGTTTGATAATAGTTTTATGGGCTTGTTTCTAGGGATTTTGTCTCTCCTGTTATTAACCTCTGTAAAGTACTTTGGGCCCTTTATTGAGAAATTCCAAATAAGGAGTGCTAAATTGCTTGTGCAAGAAATCTGGTACTGCCGGTGTTCTGACTATCTGTGCTACCTCGTCAGATTTTCGACAGTAGTACTGATAGATAGCTAAGTCTATCTGTCAGTGCTGCGTGTCCAAAACTGCTACCGTCATATTTACAAATAGAAAACTACAGTGGGTTGTGTTAATGTTAAATATATTGTATAACATTATTGGAGTGACGGGACTGAAGTGGAAGCTTATGGTTATCTTAGCATTGGAACAATTTATATGCATAACGAAACCACAAGAAGATAATTTCCTTTATCTGAATGTTCAGCCCGTTTAAAATGAAAAGCTATTGATGTATGCACTAATCCTTTTATTAGAATATCCTACATGTTAAAATATATATTTAACTACAGAGGCATTTGTAATAATAAAACAATATCAGACAGGGGAAATAGGTGTTTATTGGAATCAAATTAAACAGAAACACAGATCACCACAACTCTTTTTTTGCGCAGAAATACGTTTGTATATCTGTTATCAGATGCAGCACAGCCACATTGTGTCCACCGAACTGCTTAGGTCGCTGAAATGATGAGATATGATTAAAATACACTAATATTACACTGCTATTACACAGCTTCAATCCCACATAGTATTACTACCAACATAAACTAAAGTATTTTTAAAATATAGGGACAAAATAGCTCAATAAACAATGTATTTTGTCCTGATTAACCACCAAACAATGACTTGTTTATATTTGTAACGACTTTGCAGACAGCAAACTAAAGTCTTAAATATATTTACAAGCTGCCTGTCATGTAAACTAAAAACATGAAGTAATACAGCAGCTTAATGAAAGCCAGTTATAAAATAAATTAAATAAAGCTTACTGTAATCTCTGATGAAAGAAAACACATGAAATGATGCTTCCACAGTATCTATAAGAAATCTGTCGAGTAAGCAGTATGTGACATAGCATCGATGTGCGCATGCGCATCACCACAAGGTAGGACAGATTTACGGGTAGCATAGATAGACAGAACACCTGTTCTAATCAGGATTTTACATGAGGAACCAGCAAGGAGTAACTGAGAATGAGTTGCCTGAGTTTACCAGTCATTATTCTATAATTACCCCACTTCTTTAAGTTCTCTTTCAGCCACATCTTGGCATCTTCATGCTCAGCAAAATACTAACAAAAAAGCTGCAGGTCAACCATATAGTTTTCATCCCTGTTTCTGTATTCCTACTGGAAGCTTCACATTATACAGTCCATTCTGTCTTTTCTTTCATCTTCTTCCGTCTTTATCCTCTTTATGTTCTATTGTTATTTTTCTCAGTTGCCAGTTTTACTCTGTTGTCTGTAGGTTTCCTAATAGGAGGGGATGTTATGCGCCTCCTCCATGGACATATGGATGAATGTCTGACTGTTCCATCTGGGGAACATGGAGAGGAACAAAGAAGGTGATGTTGACTGATATTAAAAAGGATTTGAAGAAGTTCAGATTTTAGAGTCTTCTCTCTTCATTGTCTCTTGTTTAAAATAAAACTAAATACTCTTGTCCACTGAAGATACACTGAATATAAATTCTATTTTCTCTTGGTCAAGATGCTAACAAGATGTTACTATTATTTCAACTTTAATAAGCTAAAAAGATGCTCTATGGAGCATCATACTTAACCTACATTTTATTAGGTTGTCAGTGTTATGAAGGAGTTTTAAAGTTACAGCTATTAGATTTTGTATTCTGGGTTGTCACCCTGCAGATGAGACTATGTAGCTGTGGCAGAACTGCTGCTGGCAGAAACCCTGAGTTCTCCACAGTGACAGAAAGTCAGAGAGTGAGCTCCTTTATGGTTTGAAGATATTCCCACTGGCTGCAGCCATGTTGTTTAACAGCACCACTGAAAGTGTCTATGTACTCCCCCTCACTGACAGCAGCTTAGTGTCTGTGATTCTGACTCATCCAGGTGCATCTAGATATTACTGTACTCAGCACAAAAGTAAAACTGCCCAAGAATTGTTTGAATGTCAGAGGAAGTGTTTGTGGTTTGGTGTAATGGCTTCATTTTCTCTCCAGGTCAGTGCACTATGAAGGAGGAGCAGTTTCGAGTCATGCTAGATCCCTGTGGAGACTGGAGACGCTGCGCGTCATGTAAGCACAGCGTGTTCATTGGGCTGATATCCACAGCAAACTGCTCCGTTAACATGAGATCACTGCAATACATAACCACACTCCTACACACTGACAGACACTCTTAATCACATGAGTTATTGTGTTCTGTGTCTGTCAAGAAGTTTTCAGCTCCTGCTGCTGAGTAATGAACTGGTAGGGCTCACTGTACTGCTGGCTGCAGAGTGTCAGAGTACAAGTTAAAAATATAACACATTTTACTCAACTGTGTGCGTCACAAGCCTTTAAATGGCCGTGATGGTTGCTAAGGACTAGCACTGTCACAGCTTGACAGCTTGTGTTTTGAAAGGATTGCAGACCATTACCATGCATGGTTACCATGTATCAGACTGTCTACACTGGTCACCTGCATGCAACACTTTGACCACACTGTGTTATATTCCATTTTTCAGTGATGGTATAGAAACTATGAAAATTATTTTGTGTAGCAGATAAAACTGAAGAAAGGCTATGCTATAATATCGATTTTACTAAAATTAGTGGAGAATTGTATAAATAATTTAGTAAAATGCAGCAAAATAGAATCCATTTACACTTGGGTTCACCTTACCAGTCGCCAGCATGATCTCACTGTGATGAATGTTAAAGCTACTATATATGTCCTGTAAAACACTAAAGTCGTGTTAACTTTATTTCTATAAAATATATCAGTAACAAAACAGTTCAAGGTGCTAAATGATAAAAACATAGCACAATAAGCAATTATAAAATGAGCAGTGAACAATTTTGTCAAATTCCATAATCAAAATCATTGAGAATAATAAACACTAAATATATTGTTCGATGTTTCAGTTATTATTAATCAAAAGCAGCTCTAAGCAGGTGGGGTTTTAGCTTAGATTTAAATGAGTTTTGCAGTTTTTTGGAAGTTTGTTCCAGATGTGTGGTGCATAGAAGCTGAATGCTGCTTCTCCAGGTTTGGTTCTGGTTCTGGGAATGCAGAGCAGAACCAGAACCAGAAGACCCGAGAGGTCTGGAAGGTTAATCTTTAATATATTTTGGTGCTTAGCAAAAACACAATCTGACCAATGCTCTTAGTGGACTCTCAAAGTCTTTCTGAGACAAAAGTAGCCAGTGCTGACTGAAGCACAGCACATCTTTCTGACATGACAAATACAGAATCATTTCTGTATTTAATCATGGCTGATTGCACCGATTGGAATGTGAAAACTGAACTCATATTAACACGATATGAGCTGACAAATATTTAACTTTTTTTTTTTACATTTTTTTACAGTTTAGATCAAATTGAATAATTACTTGCTGTGAATAAGTGTGCCTGCAGGGTGGACCTATTGGTACCATCTTGATTATATTCTATTTCTATGTATAATATTTATAAAATTATATTTTTTAGAATATTATTGAAAAGTTAATTTATTCCAGTAACAAACAGAAACACATTATACAGATTTATTCCACTCAGACTGATGTTCTCCAGCCTTCATTTCTGTTGGTTTTAATTATTTTCAGCTTCTGTTTGACGAAGCATAATATTAAAAATTAGAATGCTACATCAGACCAATTAAAACATGTTTCTAATCCAGAAATATAAGCTTAATGAAAGTTATGTTTAATATTTGCTTAATTGTTGTCATTTTCTAAATGTAGATTTATTTTGTCAAAAGTGCTGCATCAGAACTGCCGGTGTTGGAAGCTCTGTTTGCTCTGGTGTTTTTCCAGGTGGAGTGGGAGTCATATCCGTTGGGGTCAACCTTTCAGACTCAGACATGTGACCACAGGGAAATATCTGAGTCTGACTGAAGATAAGTCTCTTCTTCTGATGGACAAAGAGAAAGCTGATGTGAGGTCCACTGCCTTCTGCTTCAGGTTGTCCAAGGTAAATCCTCAGTGAAGATCACCACAGTGTCAATGAATACAAGTGACAACCTGACTGAGTTTTTGTTCTCTGCTGCCCATCAGGAAAAGCTGGACCCTGGTGTGAGGAAGGAGGTGGATGGGATGGGTACACCAGACATTAAGTATGGTGACTCTGTGTGCTATATTCAACATGTCAACACCTCGCTGTGGCTTACATACCAAACTATTGATGCAAAGTGTGCCCGTATGGGTGGAGTACAGAGAAAGGTATTATTCCATACATTTGATTCATTTATCTTTAATTAGTTTTCAGCAGACCTTTCTGGCTTCAAGCCCACTGTATGACTGTAAGAAACTAACAGTACCAGAGATTTCAACTGGAGATACACCAATCCATAACATTTTGTCAGGTTGTTTAGTCACTAACTTTTACAATAAAAACACAATACTTGATTTTTTTATTCCTGAATAAATTAAAAAAACAACTTACTAATAAGGGTGACAAGGGGTGACTGTGGCTCTTTGGTAGAGTAGTCGTCTTGCGATCGGAAGGTTGTAGGTTGGATTCCAGCTTCCTCCTGCCACATGTCGATGTGCCTCTGGGCAAGGCACTTAACCCCAAATTGCCTACTGATCTGCGTATCGGTGTATAAATGTGTTTGTGAGTGTGACTGGGTGAATGTGACTCTAGTGTGGTCAAAATGACTGGAAAAGCTCTATATAAGTTCAGTCTATGTACCATTAAAAAAAGGGGGCTGCACAGTGAGAGGTGGGGTCAGTTGGTAGAGCTGTTGCCTTGCAGCAAGAAGGTCCTGGGTTTGATTCCTGGCCCGGGGTCTTTCTGCATGGAGTTTACATGTTCTCCCTGTGCATGGTGGGTTCTCTCCGGGTTCTCCTGCTTCCTCCCACAGTCCAAAAACATGACTGTCAGGTTCATTGGTCTCTCTAAATTCTCCCTAGGTGTGAGTGTGTGTGTCCTGTATGTCTCTGTGTTGCCCTGTGACAGACTGGCAACCTGTCCAGGGTGACCCCACCTCTCACCCGGAACTAACTAGAGATAGACACTAGCAACCCTTCCGACCCCATTAGGGACAAAGGGTGAACAGGAAATGGATGGATGGATGGATGGATCTTACTTAACAATAAACTGTTGTGGTATCAAACAATGTCATATCATCAAGTAGAGAAAGTTACAGAGCTCTCTCTACCTAAACCCTCCTGGTTTTGGGATAGAGTCAAATGAAAGCCAGCCACATGTCATGAAGTGGTGTGGTGGTGGTGGTGAGGCAGACGCAGTAGACCCAGATGAAATGAGTAATGATGTAATTTTAATGAATAAATCCAAACAAAGTCCAAAAACCAAGGCAGCACTGCTTGAACTGAAACCAGGGCTCAACACAGGTAGCGACAAGGTGAACGAATGGACAGGAACGACAGACTAAGGAACAACAGATGTAGCGAGACGTAACCTAGACGTAAGGAGACGTAGGACCCGACGAAGACAGACACACACAGGTGACACTAAATACACAAGAGGAAATCAGGGAACGAGATACACCTGGGGACTAATCACGGGGAGACAGGACAAGACAGAGACTCAGACACACAGGAAACTAGAAATAAACATACAGAGAAACACAGAACACAACAGTACACCCCCCTTAACGGGCGGCTCCAAGACGCCCAAAACAAAAACACACGGGTGGGCGGAGGGGAGTCGGACGGGGGGCCAGAGTCCATAAACAACAAAAAACTACCCAACAAAGTGGGCGGAGGCAACAGAGGCGGAACCGAACCCGGTCAGCGGCGTCGCGGCGCAGAGGCGAGAACCACGAGGCGGTCCGCGGCGTCGGCGCAGAGGCGAAACCACAGGCGGTCGGCGGCGTCCGCGGCGCAGAGCGAGAACCAGGCGGTCCGGCGGCGTCCGCGGCGCAGAGGCGGAAACCGCAGGCGGTCCGGCGGCCGCCAGCGCAGGCGAGAACCACGGAGGCGGTCGGCGGCGTCGCGCGGCGCAAGGCGAGAACCACGGAGGCGGTCGGCGGCCGTCCGCGGCGCAAGGCGGGAACCACGCAGGCGGCGGCCGTCCGCGGCGCAGAGGCGCGAAACCGCAGGCGGTCGGCGGCGTCCGCAGCGCAGGGGCGGGAACCACGGAGGCGGTCCGGCGGCCGTCGCGGCGCAGGAGGCGAAACGCAGGCGGTCGGCGGCCGTCCAGGCGCAGAGGCGAGAACCACGGAGGCGGTCCGGCGGCGTCGCGGCGCGAAGTCTCTAAACGAGAGTCTCTAGAAACCGCACAGGCGGCGGCGACAGGCGCGAGTCTCTGGGGCCCTGAAGCGGCGGCGAGTCTCTAGAGCCGCCGCGGCGGCGAGAGTCTCTAGAGGCCGCGAAGCGGCGGCGAGTCTCTAGAGCCGCACGGGGGCGGCGACGAGGAGCACCAGGAGTCTCTAGAGCCGCCGCAGAGGCGGCGAGGGCGAGGTCTCTAGAGCCGCAGAGGCGGCGACGAGGCACGAGGTCTCGGGGCCCTGCAGAGGCGGCGGAGGAGCACTAGGAGGAGTCTCGGGGGGAGCACTAGGAGGAGTCTCGGGGGGAGCACTAGGAGGAGTCTCGGGGGGAGCACTAGGAGGAGTCTCGGGACTGGCACTAGGAGGAGACTCGGGACTGGCACTAGGAGGAGACTCGGGACTGGCACTAGGAACACTGGGGAACTCGGGACTGGCACTAGGAACACTGGGGAACTCGGGACTGGCACTAGGAACACTGGGGAACTCGGGACTGGCACTAGGAACACTGGGGAACTCGGGACTGGCACTAGGAACACTGGGGAGCTCGGAACCACTGACTGGGGCAGGGAAGCCTACTACCCGTGCCATCTGTCGGCCTGGAGCCAGGCGGGCCGCCTGGAATCCCATCACCATGGGCACAGTGGCAGGGTGCGCCTGGCTGGAGCGGGCGGCAGAATGGGCAGGCTGGGTCGCCCGGCTGGAGCGGGCGGCAGAACGGGAGCTGGTGCGCCGGCTGGAGCGGCGGCAGAAACGGGGGCTGGAGGTACTGGTCTCGGAGACACTGGAGCTGAGGCGGGGCTGGGGGAAAGATTGTCCGGCTTGGGAGGCAGAGGTTCGCCGGCCATGACGGCCAGAGCTGCCTCACGCTCCAACTCTACCTCCCTTTGCAGTTCCACCAGCTGCGGGTGCGGAAAGCGTGGAACCCAATACTCCAGCAAGCGAATAGCGAGGCCGAGCCGTCTGCAATCGGCGTTGGGCTTAGCCTTGACCTCGACATATTCCCTTATGGTCTCCGTTAGCTCTTGTAGCTCATCCGGGTCCATGATGGAGGGGGGGGGGGGGGAAATAGCGTGCCTCACCTATTTCTCGGGTCCTTGGTCGGGTCCTTCTGTCATGAAGTGGTGTGGTGGTGGTGGTGAGGCAGACGCAGTAGACCCAGATGAAATGAGTAATGATGTAATTTTAATGAATAAATCCAAACAAAGTCCAAAAACCAAGGCAGCACTGCTTGAACTGAAACCAGGGCTCAACACAGGTAGCGACAAGGTGAACGAATGGACAGGAACGACAGACTAAGGAACAACAGATGTAGCGAGACGTAACCTAGACGTAAGGAGATGTAGGACCCGACGAAGACAGACACACACAGGTGACACTAAATACACAAGAGGAAATCAGGGAACGAGATACACCTGGGGACTAATCACGGGGAGACAGGACAACACAGAGACTCAGACACACAGAAAACTAGAAATAAACATACAGAGAAACACAGAACACAACACCACATTTAATTCAATGAAATAAATATTGTAATACACAAGCTGTTTAAAAGAATACATTACAAGATTTTCCTTGGTTTTTGGTGTCTTAAGTTTATATCAGAGGAAAAAGTTCTGAATCACATTTTTGAATAGCTGAGTTTTTTATTGCAGTTAAACCTTTTCATCATAATTATTGAGCTACTTTAACAGCTGAGGCAAATGTTACGCTGCATGTAGAGAGAGAGAGCAGTGTTTGTTACACAGCTCTGCAGTTAAACTTACATTTTATAACTAAGACCAAATGTTTACATTGTTTACAATTTCATCTCCATTTAGCTCCATATATTAGCTATTTGAATCGTTAGCACTTTTTGCAGATGTAGTGCAGTTGGCATTGTTGCATTGCTAACAGAATTTCTGTGTGTCATTCCCTTTGAATGACACACAGCTTTGAATCTACAAAGATTCAAAGATTCTTTGTAGATTCAAAACATGTGTTTCACATGTTTTAATCTGTGAAACATTTCCAAATCCAGCATGTTTCATAACACTCCGATTTCTTTTTTGGGAAGATCCAACAGTGCAACTTCCAACTTCTTATCTGCTGACAAATTAGTCTCCTTTGTGCCAACCTGAACAAACAGGCACCTTGTATGCTTCATCTAATCCCATTTCAAACTCTTCACTGACACCCAAAATATCAAATTGAGCCTCAATATTTTTTTCAGAATTTTAGTTTGTAACTGTCTGACCATTCAGAGATTAAGACCTGTTAACTGTAAAATTGGCAGTTTCACAATTTAATCTTTGGTGTATCTCAAAACCAATAAAGATGAAAATCCACCATAAGACCTTTCAGCCATCGAAACATAGACTTGCAGGATATTATTTTGACACTATACATCTTTTTTTAAATCCCAGTTCATTGATCAGAGAGTGATTCAGCATTTTCAGGGGGATTTTGTTGTTTTGTGTGGTTTTTTGTGTGTTTTTCTTAGGCCATCATGCACCATGAAGGTCACATGGACGATGGGCTCACTCTGTCTCGGTCACAACATGAGGAGAGCCGGACTGCCAGGGTCATCCGCAGTACCGTCTTTCTCTTCAACATTTTCATCAGGTGTGTTCTGCTACACACTTTCACCTTCACAACTTTATTTACTAGAGATGCACATAAAGAGAGATCTCAGATCACTGACAGTATGAGTAAATAAAGATTGGAGCAAGTGCATCTTCTAAGCATCATCTCACACATTTTCATTGATAAACTGGAGTAGGAACTCTACAAAGGATGGTCAATAGACATTTTATCTTACACAAATTATACAATTTCGCTGCTTTCTAACAGATTAGGGAAGGTTTACTCACCCTGTCATTGACTGGTCTGCCACACTTTCCTTTGGGGCCAGTGACAAAGATGCCTTCATAGTTACCGGAGCTCCTTACTGCTGCTGAAGTCAGAAAATGTCCACCCATCTTCTCTGGTGTTTTGTTGTGGGACAAAAATTGTTTCAGAGGTGTGCCTTTGGGTATTGTTTTACATGCACAGCCCCAGCAGTTCATAGTGGATTCTTCTACAAGAATACATTACAGTCATCACAGTCAACTTTTGCTAAAAAGTAGATTTAAATCATGTTAGGTTGCTCTTCTTTTATTGAAGGTTTTCCTGGTCTAGTGGCCATTATTTGCAGCAGATCAGACAAGAAATTGGTAAAGAATGAATCAGCAATTTGAAATGTGAACTAAGATAAGCAGGTGAGACATGGTTGGAGATGTGGTTTACCGGGGACTGTTGATGTTTACAGAATCCACTGGGTTCATGTTGTGTGCAGTGCCCTCTAATTAAGAGGGAATGTCTCCTCCTAGAGGTATAAGGGCGCAATAGCTTGATTTTATCATAATCCTTTTGATAAGCACTTCGAAGCTAGATTTTAGCTTGATGTAGAAGCAGCCTTTTTCTTCTCCAAAAGATTGTGTGATGAATACAAGAAAATGTCAGTTCAGACCAAAATCCATTCAGACACAAAGAGATGTAAACAAAAGATATGATTTCAGGAACATAATCAATGTGACAGTATTAGGAAGTAGCAAATATGTGCACAGACTTGCAAAACTCCTAAAGTAAGTTGTCTCTTTATCTACTGATGAAAGTGTGTCCCAACAGTGTGTCAGTCATGCTGCTCAGGATACTGAAATACTGCATTAGTGGGAACCTCTTAACCCCTGAGTTGAACCCATTTACTGCACACGAAGACAGAAAAAGAAATTTAATCACTTGAGCACCAGTGGTTGTGTCTGAGACAGCAGACTGTTTTCTGAAGCCACTCTGCAGTTCTGTAGATAAACATATCTGAGGAGGAGATTGGCCTTGACAATTACTGGAGCAATAACCTGTCACATAAAGTTTAAAACTCAGGATAGATACACTGCAGGCAGAGAGGCTGCAATAATGTAGGATAGAGTAAGTCATATTGCCAAGACCCTCATTCCTAAGAGGAACACAGGTCAGTGGTGAAAACCTGGAGGAGCAGAAAAACAAAACGGCTAAAAGATTAAATGCTTTCAAAAGGAGAAAAGGACAAGAACATTAAAAACAAAGAAAGATAACACTGTTCAAGTGCAAACTGACTGTGAAGCCATGAGTATGTATCCTTTAAGTTCTAGGCTTTTCTGTGTTTTTTGAGTGTACTTTGGATTAATCTTTTCATTTGGCAGAATCTGGGTTGTGTGTTTGAGGTTGGCTTTGAATCATTTTAGAACCTGGTGAAAAGCAGACCGGTATGACGCATGTTAAATCTCTAAAATCAAAAATCTAATTCTATTTGACCTGAATATACATGCGAGAGGACGTATATCAATGATATAATTATGTTTATGGAGATGGCTGTTAACTTTGCAAACTAAAAAAACCTGTTACATCAATTGTTTTAAGTCCAAGGCGGTTCCCATGAATTACTTACTTGTATTGTACACATGAGCTTTACAGTTTATTCTATAACCAGAACTGTATATTGGACTGATTTCATTAAAGTCATTCTGTTCTGTGGAATCTGCAGAGGTCTGGACACAGTGAGAAAGAAAGGAAAAAGTTCTACTTTAGATCTTCCAATAGACTCAGTCAGTCTGAGTCTGCAAGATCTGATTGGCTACTTCAAACCACCTGAAGATCACCTGGACCATGAAGACAAGCAGAACCGACTGAGAGCTCTAAAAAACAGACAGAACCTCTTCCAAGAGGAGGTAGGAAGCAGCTCTAGGTGTGTGTGCGTATGTGTGTGTATTACAGAATTTCTCACTCCGAGCAAAGTCACTCCAAATAAACCTTTGTTTGGATCATATCAGTTTTCTCTTGGTGACTTTGGCCTAACAAATTTAACCATATGAACATCACATGACCATGCTTTGTCTTGCTCCCCCTAGAGGAGAGGGGGAGGAGATCACTCAAAATAAAGATTTCAGCTTGATGTGCTGAAATTGCTGTGACTGCAGTAGGGCACACCAAATCTGTACATACACTGATCTCACTACCTCTGGGGTCTTGGTCAGTCTCAGTCCACCCATTCTGTCTGTCTCCAGTTTTGAGAAAACTTTGGCAGCCTTGCTGTTAAATGGCTTGTGGCTGATCACTTTCAACTGCTGATACAGCTGAAGGTAGCAAGAGGAGCGGATTCTGGCTGCTCTCAAGAGTTTATTGATAATTGTTTCAGGCATAAAAGAGCAGTGCTGGCATCCCTGGGGGTTCGCCATCATTTTTCACCTCAGTGACAGTAATTCAGGAGGCAGAGGTAACTGGCAGATTGTCGGTTCAAATTCTTGTTCTGTCTGCTCCAGTTATGTCCTGGGGCAAGACACTTCACCCAACTGGTCCTCTGGTGGTGGCCAGAGGACCCAGTGATGTTCACTGTGTGCATCCTGTCAGTCTGCCCTAGGACAGCTTCAATGTAGCTTACTAGCATCAGCTACTGAGTGAATGGCTGAATATAGCATGAAACTGTTTTTGAGTGCATTGTGGAAGTGTTTGAGTGTTTGTTGGAAGTGAATAAACAGGAATTCCTTTGCCGATTTCTGAAGCAGTCTTCAAGTTCATAAGTTCTCCACAGATTCCACACTGCTGAGCTCTTTCTACATTGTGTCATTTCCTGTCAATTTTGTGCGGAAAACATTAAATTGTGCAGGTAACTGTTTGGACAGCTTAGTAGCAGCACTAAGAATGTAAATGCGGATATTTTAAATGATCATAATGGAGAGTCAAAATGGAGTTTTGTCTAATCAAAATGCATTTTGAGATATTTAGAATGTAATTATGGAGAGTCAGGTGAAACCGATTTCATGTAAAAACTGCCTGCCATAGTGCTTGACCCCTGTGCCACCGCAGCATCCCAAGAGGGATCTTGTTTTTTTGTTCAGGTGATGCTCTGAACAGAAATGAAATCAGAGCTTCCCTTTTTTGCTCAGCTGTTTCTTCACCACAGCAGACATGTGAATAATAATACACTACTGTGTTTGGGTCTTGCTGTATTTAGCCACAGCAAAAATAATAAAATAATAAAACTTTGATCATTATATTCAAATCCAGGAAGAAGAAAGTAAAATAGAAAATCTACATCTCATCATTATAAAGAAAACAATCTGTTGCTACAGAGTAGCACATTCATAATCACTGTCTGATGCCTTTAGTGAGGAAGAGAAAACTGAACTCCTTGTGTTTGTGTAGGGGATGATCAGCCTGGTGCTGGAGTGTATTGATCGTCTCCATGTGTACAGCAGCGCAGCTCACTTTGCTGAGGTGGTTGGAAGGGAGGCTGCAGAGGCCTGGAGCTCCATCCTGAACTCATTGTATCAACTGCTGGGTAAACACAGTATATACAGATGTGGACAAGTTTTACACACCTGCAGCCTCTGCTGACATCTTATCTAATCCACCTTTCTTTATTGTTTCTAGCTGCACTGATCCGGGGAAACAGGAAAAACTGTGCTCAGTTTTCCGGCTCTCTCGACTGGCTGATAAGCAGACTGGAGCGACTGGAAGCTTCTTCAGGTACAGCAGCTTGAACTTCAGCAAGACATGGAGGACGTGTGTACGTTTAGTGAGGACAACAATTTGATCTAAGAGAAAAAGAAATGGGTTTGATGCTTAGTGAGGATTTCACTTGTTGTGGAATGTTGTCGATGTTTGGAAGTCAGTTGTCCAAAAAAAGTCATCAATACCCTGGAATCTAAAATCAGTCTGCTGCTCCAGTTGTGCTCCACAGTTGGGGGCTGGACTCTGTGACTTTCTTATAGAACTGAAGACCAAACTCACCAAACTAAAAATGTTGTACTTGGGTCAAAAACCAAAATAAAGCTTCTGAGAAATACTGAAAAAAACAAGAAAACTAAGAAGTCCTGATTATATCAAAAGTTTCCAAAACTTGACTGGATAATTTTTGAAGGATAAAGATGGAGGAAGGCAAGAGACAATGTTTTGTTTGTAGCTCAACCAGAAGGATTTAAATGTATGCAAACCAGAGAACTGTGATTCAGAAACCACATGGTTCCAAGTGTGTTTGTGTTGTGAAACCAACACAGCTATCACTAGATTGTCTCATTTTGTGGACCTTTCCCTGTCTCAGCAGTTCCTGAGATTTTAATGATTGATTACTTGATTCTTTTTACCAGGTATCTTGGAGGTGCTTCATTGTGTGCTGGTGGAAAGCCCAGAAGCCCTAAACATTATCAAAGAAGGACACATCAAATCTATCATTTCTCTTCTGGACAAGCATGGACGCAACCATAAGGTGGCTCACCACTATAAAATGTTATAATTGACATAATCAAATTCCTAAAGTTTCACATGTGCAGCTATAGTGGAAGTCCATGTAGTACTTAGTTAGACAGACTTAGGCTCAGTTCAAATGACAAAAATGTGTTTAAAATGTTTATAATTTAAACTCAGATAATTGCCCTGAAGTGACCTAAATGTACAGATACAGCTTGGGGAAGAAAGGAGAGCTAAGCTGTGGTCTGTTGGTGCTGACCAGGTCCTAGACGTGTTGTGTTCACTGTGTGTCTGTAATGGCGTGGCGGTGCGCTCCAACCAGCACCTGATCTGTGATAACCTGCTGCCAGGAAGAGATCTGCTGTTGCAGACCCGCCTCATCAACCACGTAAGCAGGTATACACACACACACACACACACACACCTACAATTAGTGCTTGTCTGACTGGAAAATTGAACTGAACCATTTTTGACTTTTTTTTTTGTGGAGGTTAAAGAAACAAATCCAGTTGTACTGTCAGTACTGTTCCTCATGTCATTATTGTCTTTATGTTTTCTAATATTCCTATCTGCTTTATTTCTCTCAACAGTATGCGCCCAAACATCTTCCTGGGTGTCAGTGATGGCTCTGCCCAGTACAGAAAATGGTACTATGAACTTATTGTGGATCAGACGGTGCCATTTGTCACTTCTGAACCAACTCACCTCAGGGTTGGCTGGGCCAACACCAATGGGTATGCGCCGTACCCCAGTGGAGGGGAGGGCTGGGGGGGCAATGGGGTGGGTGATGATCTCTACTCGTACGGCTTCGATGGACTTCACCTGTGGTCAGGTAAGCATTGTGATTATACACTGTTCATGCAGCATGAGAAAAACATTGTTGCTTGTTGTTGTTCTTCAAAATAGTAACCATGTACAGTGATTTGTAAATATGTTCAGACATTAAACCACCTAACCAAAAGTAAAGGCAAGCAAGAAATAAAAAATAATCACCTTTTAGTTTTATTTCTTTATTTTTTATATGTAATTTGGTCTTAAAGAGAGGCTCAGATGAACATTGTGACAAAAACTTTGATTATCTCTTTGAAAAAAACGAGATAAAAGAATTCTAATAAACTGCATACTGTGCTGATAAATGATGAGAAGGAAAGCATGTTGAGGGGCAACAAGACCAGATGAAAGGTAGCATTATAGAGGTTAGACAGTAAGTGAAAAGGATCTGCACTGATTGGCTGGGCAGAGGGAAAGAGCTGGTGGGGATGTAGAGCAGGTGGATGTGGCAATAAATGAGAAAACTGTGGTAAGAAAATGGAAGTAGAACTTTGAGGAGTTAATGACTGAGGAAACAGAGAGAAAGAAGGGAGGAGAGACGGAGATTATAGTTAGTCTGGGTGACAACTCCATACCTATCTAGGAATGTCCAGACACCATGGAAGATGTGTGGTGTCAGTGGATGTACAGAGTTTTAGTAAATGCAGTGGTGAAGTAGATGAGCCACACAGTGGAGCTCAGAGGTCATGAGTTCCAGCAGCACATTTAAATATCACAAATCTATGTTTGTGTGTCCCAGCCAACTGAGGCAGAGCTCTTGTTTTATTTGATCCAGATCACACGTTTGACCTAATGTGAACTGAATCTGTCTTTCCGCCAATCCTGTGCAGGCTGCATTGCACGGACTGTTACATCGCCCAATCAGCACCTGCTGCGGTCAGAAGATGTGGTGAGCTGCTGCCTGGACCTGAGCATTCCCAGCATCTCCTTCAGGATCAACGGCCAGCCCGTTCAGGGCATGTTCGAGAACTTCAACTCAGAGGGCCTTTTCTTTCCTGTGGCCAGTTTTTCTGCGGGGGTCAAGTTAGTGTTTAAATGGAAATTCTTTTCACAGTATTACAATCTAACACACTCAGTATGTGGCCACTGCATAATATGCCACTGATTGTGAAAAGGTAGGCAGTCATGGTTTCTGTGAAAGACTTAGATATAACATCAGTCCAATTTTGTACTTCAAAACTACATTCAACTTCCATTTCAACAAGTACTGTGTTATACAAGCCCAGGAATTTAAAGCTGCGCTTCATTACTTTAAAATATTACAGGTTGTTATAAGTTAAATTTCATGAATCCACACTATTTCCTTCAAGCTTGTAAACGTCCCTCCTGTCACCCACAACCCTGCAGGGTGCGTTTTCTCCTCGGGGGGCGTCATGGAGAGTTCAAATTCCTTCCCCCTTCTGGCTACGCTCCCTGCTTTGAGGCAGTGTTGCCCAGGGAGAAACTCAAACTGGAGGCCAGCCAGGACCAGACTGTAGCCAGAGACCTGCTGGGTCCCACGGTCACTCTGAGCCAGGCCGCATTCACACCCACCCCTGTGGACACCAGCCAGGTAGTGACAAAACAATGCTTTACAGCCTTGTTACACCTAATCAATAAAGTGACTGAAAGCTGATGGCCCAGCCCCCTGTGTGTGTGTATGTGTGTTTGTATGTCTGCTTAGATTGTTCTGCCATCTCACTTGGAGAGAATCAGGGAGAAACTTGCAGAAAACATCCATGAACTGTGGGTGATGAACAAGATCGAACTGGGCTGGACGTACGGTGTGGTGAGTATGGAAACATGAATCTTATTCAGTCAGTTCTGTGGTTAAGATGGGTGGATGGATGGGAAGGCAGGTTTAAAGGCCAAGGGTAAAATGTTTCTGGAAGTCAAATTAATAAATGTGTGTGTGCATACATTAATTTCTTGTTCCTTTTCACATAAATGCTAACATACTGTGGGAGCAGATGTAATACAGTACATGATGTTTTGTTCATTTTTGTGTGAATTGCAGGTGCGAGATGATAACAAGCGGCAGCACCCCTGCTTAGTGGAGTTTTCCAAGCTTCCTGAACAGGAACGAAGCTACAACCTGCAAATGTCTCTGGAGACTCTGAAGTAATGCAGCTACAGATGCTGCTTTAATTGAAATATAAATGAGTGACATCCAGTTCTGACAGGGGCAGTACACTTCTAGATAAACCTTCAGTGGAAATACTGCTGAGAATACTTGCATGTGTTTAGTTTATCCTGGTAAAGTTCTGCTTAAAGGCTTATGAAAAAATGTTTTTATGGTAAGTGTAAATCACCACTCTTTTCTACAATTGTCTAACTTTCAAGGTTTTTTAGCACCTTTATTATCCTTCTCATTGTGTGTGGCTGCAAAATGAACTGAGGTCTTCTGAAGCCTTTAGTTCCACTTCCAGTTCTTCTAAACATTTTAATTACACCTCTGGTAGTAAACATGTTCATTTATAAATATAAGTGTTGTATTAATTTTCTGCTTTGTGGCAATCGAAGTAGGAAATGAATTTATTGGATGGTCTTTCACCTGCCAATAAATTTCCAAAACAATTGTCTGTGTCATATTTATACCTCAGGAAAATAAAAGGTCCACTTGAAAAGTTTTATTGATTTCAATTCTGTGTGTTGCAGAACCTTACTTGCTTTGGGATGCCATGTTGGATTAGCAGATGAACATGCTGTTGAAAAAATAAAGAGCATGAAACTATCACCAACGTGAGTCATTCCCACAGTTTGACAATAGTAGCTGAAAAGCAGTTCAGTTCATTTACTGTATATATCAATTCACAGCAAATGTCGTCACAATGCACTTTACAAGACAAACAGATTCAGCCAATTACACACAATCCAGTTTTATCTTTATAGAAATACCTTATATTTCTACTAAGAAATATAAAACTGGAATAAAACATTCCAGTTTTATCTTTGTAGAAATATCTTATAAAATGCTGTCAGATGTGTTTTATTATGCTAATTGGTGAAGTGTTTTTCTCTCCAAGGAAACCCAGACCATGTTGAGTCACTGAGTTTGCAGCAGTCTGTCAGACTGAGCATGTACTGACACGTAACAAAACCCTTTAAACAGGAAGAAACTTCCAGCAGAAGTCACGGCTGATTAGAGGTCAGCTTCTGCTGAGAGCCTGAATAGAGACTGAAAAAAATCCAGATGTATTAGGCCTGGGGTGATTCTCATGTTTAAGAAAACATCATGAGCTAATGGCGGCAGTAGCTCTTTTAAACACTAAATAGGAGAGTAACATAGTTAAACTCTGAGCCAGTAGTGCAACGGTGGGGGGGCAGGGGGGGGCGTGAGCATACTGACATACAGCCAAAGGAACATCTGATCATTCTAGTTTCATGTGATCAAACAAACCAGCTGAACACTTAGTGGATCAGATCAACAATAATTTTCCACATTATTTAGAATAAAAAATGACCTCAGGCTCTTTTGTTACCAAGCAGCTTTGTCTGACAGTGTTGTCCTCCAACCCAATGTGTGCAGGTATGAGTTGTCCAGTGGCTACAAACCTGCTCCTCTGGACCTGGGTCACATCAAGCTGACTCCCACACAGGAAGCAATGGTGGACAAGCTGGCTGAAAATGCCCACAATGTCTGGGCAAGAGACCGAATCCGTCAGGGCTGGACATATGGAATCCAACAGGTGAGAGACCAACCTGTGGAGTTGGGCC
This sequence comes from Gambusia affinis, assembly GCF_019740435.1. Classification (NCBI taxonomy): domain Eukaryota; kingdom Metazoa; phylum Chordata; class Actinopteri; order Cyprinodontiformes; family Poeciliidae; genus Gambusia; species Gambusia affinis. Next base: position 1,327,356 of record NC_057887.1, on the reverse strand, counting down.
TTCTCTGCCCTTTTCAGCTATATATAGAAAAACAAGCACATGATAAAACCACTTACATGATATAAAAAAACAAACTATTGTCCTTCCATTCTGTGTACACAAAAGCTTTTAATTGTAAATATTTCCCATAGAATACTATAACTGCGACAGACTGGCGACCTATCCAGGGTGACCCCGCCTCTCGCCCAGAACGTTAGCTGGGGATAGGCACCAGCAACCCTCCCGACCCCATTAGGGACAAAGGGTGATTAGAAAATGGATGGATGGATGGAGAATACTATAAATGGGAAAGATTTGAGCGATTTATCTGCGGTTTTGGAGGAAGAAGCTGGATGTAGTGATGATGAAGAGGGAGCTGGTTCTACTGGAGGACTGAAGCCAGATTTATTTAAGCCAGATGGTACGATGAAGAAGCAACAATGACTCCAAGGTTTCTGCTGATCAAGAGTCCGTGTCTGTGTCTGCATGTTGTCTGTGTCTGAGGCTGTTGATTTACCCTGATGCTAACTGATGATCCCTCTCTGCGGCACAAGATTATAGTGAAGAAATACTATACAGTTATCAGAAGCAGAAAAATCAAACTCAAAATGTAGAAATAGGAGGAAGAGGAAGGCTGGTTATTGAATTCCATTATCAGTATTGTCACATCTTGGAACACACACAGAACTTGAAGCAGTTCCTTTTAAGTAACTGGATTATTTGAGTTAAACTAGAATTAAAGATGAAATCACTGAATGGTGATAAACAGAATTATGGTTATATCATAAATCTGTTTATCACCATTGATTTGGAGGTGACAGATCTCCTGCTCCAACTCTTCCTCCCCAGAAACCTCGGAGTCATCGTTGCTTCCTGATCTATTTGGCTCAAATAAGTCTGGCTGCAGTCCTTCAGTAGAACCAACTCCCTCTTCTTCATCTCTCCATCTAACCTCTTCCTCCAAATCTGCAGATCCTCACAATGACCAAGTTACAAACAAAAAAAAACTGCGTTTAGAGTATTCTGTGAGAAACATTTATCATCAAAGCATTTGTATACACAGAATGGGAATACAATAGTTCTTTCTTTTATATCATATAAGTGTTTTTATTGTGTCAAGGACACTTTAAAAGCCTTGTAGAACTAGATGGTTTTTAACAGGTTTTCTAAAGTGTAAAGTCAGTAAAGTGAAGCTGTATGGAAAACAGCTCCAGAGTCTAGGAGCAACAGACTCCTAAATGTAGACTTTCACCTAGTGTGAGGAACAACAGAGAGATTCTGGCTGGTGGGACTGAAGGCTAAATGTTTTTGGTAAAAAGATGACATACGGTAAATAGTCAGTAGCTAGGCCATTTATTAATAGATTAGTTTAAATCAAACTCTACTATGAGCCAGAGGAAAGCACATAACACAGGGGTGATATAAATGTAATTTAATAGGTTTAGTAAAACATCTGGCTGCTTCGATCAACTAACTTGCAGGAGGGAAACTGATATTCTGTCCAGACTGATAAAAAACACATTTCAGTTTTCCAAAAATACTGACACAAATCCATAAATAATGTTCTCTAGATCTGCTCGAAAGAACAGCTCTTGTCTTAAATATTTCAGAAATGAAAAAAAACAGAATAAAGATCTGAAATGAGCGGTTCATCTTTCTAATTAAAGAAGGAAATGACTCACTCACTGAGACCCATCCTGAAAGGTAGAAGAGCTTGGATAAACATTAGATCTGATGTCCATCACCTTTTTTTTTTATTCTTATAAAAATACATGTGAAACATATTAGAGCAGAAACAATGCTGTTAATACTACCAAATTTGAGCGGAGAATGAGAGTGTGAGGAGTCCAAACTGTGGTGCCAGCTGTGCATTTAGTCAGGATTCCTCCAGCAACAGACCTGGGCTTTCTATAGCGTCAGCTGACAACCAGTGAAGGAAATAACTAGGAGTGTGAAAACCAACCATGCACTGAAATATCTTAAATAAAGTATTGTTTCAGGGTTGGAAACTCTGAGGAACATTTTAAACATTATTGACTAGTAGAGACATAGTCATTCCTCTGTACTCGATGAGTAAATATGGAAGTGATTGTTGTTCAGGTCAAATGAGCCTAATCACCAACCTTCTAGTTGTTTTTTCTTTTTGTCTTATTCATTTTCAGGCCATTAACATATTGTCAAGACCTTTTTTCAATAAAGCCAATCGTGGTAAAATCTTGAGTCTGTTCATACTTTGTTGACTTTTTTACCTTTACATTCAAACTCCCCTGAATCTGATGGATCTAAAAGCTCTTGTATTGCAACTGGAATGTTTGATTTATCCCTTTGATGACTAATTCTAATATTTCCTCAGCTCTGTTTACTAATTCTCCTCAGAAACTAATCCGCCCCAAACCCTCCATTGGGAGGGATGTCTCACACATTGAAAACCTCTGTTGTGAGTCAGCAGTTTTCTCTCTCGGGTGACTGACTCACTTGAGAGGAACAATGTTTTATAATTAGCTGCCATTGCACTAAAGTGTTGTAAAAACATAACAGAATTTGTTATAGTTGACTGTTTGAACTTTTCTCTCTTGTCAGGATGTGAAGAACCGGAGAAACCCTCGCCTTGTTCCATACATGCTGCTTGATGAGAGAACCAAAAAGTCCAATAAAGACAGTCTGAGAGAGGCTGTTAGGACTCTATTGGGCTATGGATACAACCTAGAAGCTCCAGACCAGGATCATGGTACAATTCCCAGCTGATGCTAATGTCTTTGAGCTCAGTATTTTCAGTAAAAACATTTTAAAACAAAATAAATTTCAAACTTAATCAGAAGTATAGCATATCAGAGGGAAAAATATTGTATATAACACAATATGGTAGTCTAGTCCCTCCAGGATGTTACAATGTTTTTTGTGTGATTGTTTCAGCCTAAAATGACAGATTTTACAGCATTTCTTTTCAAAAGGTTGCAGTCAAAGTTGGGCATTTTATTAAACTTTATATTTGCCGTAATGTATAACCTTCCCAAAAAAGACAACATTTTAAGATGGGTAATATTTAAAGTGAAAAGAACACTTTCAAGCTGAAATAGAATCTTAATTAAAAATCAAATTTTTAGTTGCACTTGGACAACTGAGAAGTTGTCCAAGTGCAAAGAAAGAATTCCACACTGGTCATTCAAGTTAATAAGGACTGTTTATATAGTAGAAGTAAACCCTTTAGATTTGTTGTAAAACGTTTTTTTTTTACAGCAACAGAAAATAGGCAGATGTTAGTGTTTAGGACAGGGGTGGGTAACTCCAGGCCTCCAGGCCCGGTGTGCTGCAACCTTTAGATGCATCTCTGCTTCAACCAACCTGAGCCAAATAATGAGGTCATTAGCAGAACTGGACTGCACTTAGGAAGTGATTCAGCTATTTCACATGTGCCAAACTCAAGGCCTGGGGGCCAAATCCGGCCCGCCATAGCTTTGAATGTGGCTCTCTAGACTAAACACCAAGTCTGGTTAAATATTACGTTATCAATCAAATCAATGCAGTTTTTATCTGCTTACTGCCAAATTATGTTAATAAATCCCTCCAGTTTCTGGAGTTTTTGTGTAAATTCATGCTAAACATCAGCAAATTCTTTGCACTAATGCATAATTTGTAGTTTATTGCAGATTTTGCTCAAAAACTTTCTTACTGCCTCTGCCTTAATTGATTAATCGGATTGCAGTTCATGATCTGTACAGCTAAGAAATAAAAAGTTATTGCTAGAGTCAACTTCCATTGTATTTTGTATTGAATATTTAGCCTGAACATTGTTCCACCATCATGTAGTTATGAGACTGGTTGTTTAATTGCCTCCTTCTTATTCAGTGCACGTCCTTCCTTTTCTATCTCTGCAGCTGCTCAGTCTGATGTCAGCAATATGTCTGCAGAGAGATTTCGCATTTTCAGAGCAGAGAAGACCTACTGCGTTAACACTGGGAAGTGGTACTTTGAGCTGGAGGTAAGAGAGAATGATAAAATAATCAACACAGAAATGAGATTGATGGTGAATCTTTTAATAAGCGATAACAGAGTATTTGGCTATTATTTCTGATAATTAGGTGGTGTCCTAAGTTGTGGTAAATCCTCATTTTAGTAAAGTCACTTAATGCTTGAGGGCATATTTACTATATAATTAGAGTCAAAGCAATTAGGAATTTTGAAATTATGGATATTAAGGTTCCATGTTATAAAGGCCCGTTTTGAGGACAGTGAAATTGAACTTTTAATCTTGGAAAAAAGGAAATTCTGACTTTTGAGTTCAAACAGGAGGCATTATAGCCTTGTTCAGACCTGGTTTAAAGTGCATCTTTATTAATCTGTACATCAGCAGCGCAAGCAAAATTCGTCCTTGATGTCTGTTTATCTAATCTGTACAGAGTAACTGAATATTAGCTTTGTGCTTTACGAGGAAATAAACCATGTAACTCCTTCACAGAGCGGGCTGTCCGCTGAGCAGTCAGCAGGTCAGCCGATGTTTCTGTAACACCTCAGATACTCTAAATCTCTTGAACTACGCTATTATTTAGACCCAAATATGGCTGAGATTAATCTGAGGCACATCTTTGAGGAGTTATTTCAGCTTCAGGCTCTTTATGAACTCACCTGTGTGGTTTTAACAGACTCAATAAGAGAGACAACGGCTCAGCATTAATGCACAGAGACTTGGAATCATTAAGCACCACAGTAGAATAACCGACAGCTTGCTGGAACAACTTCAGTAGTCAAGGCATATTGCACTGTGTAGAAATGACTGGACATCCCACAGTGTAACATGTGATCACAGATAGATCAATCAGCACAAAAAAAACATCCAACTGCATTTCAGAGATAAATTCACTCACGGGCCAAACAAACAAATATCCACAGGACTGTACAATTAGTTTAGATTAATTGTTTCGCAGTTGTTTAGACATTTGTTCTTAGTTACTAACAAGAACTAAGAACAATAGTAACGTTCTCCTTGAGGAGAGTCACTGCGGGTCAGTGGGGGTCCCTCAATAGCTCCCAGGACAGATTGTGTTCAGCCCACAAAAGTAACATGGATACAATGCTTTTAGACCTGTATTTACTGTCCAATCATCTAGAATGCATGTTATTGACAGATGTGACCAAGGTCTGTGACTTGAGCTTCACTTCTTCTGCACTGCACTAGATTGTTCCTGCTGGTTTCCTTAGGTACTGACAGCTGGAGAAATGAGGGTGGGCTGGGCAAGGCCAGGCTGTCTACCAGACCAGGAGCTGGGATCTGATGACCAGGCCTTTGTCTTCGATGGTTTTAAGGTGATGGATGGATGGATGGATGGATGGATGGATGGATGGATGGATGGATGGATAGATGGATAGATGGATAGATGGATAGATAGATAGATAGATAGATAGATAGATAGATAGATAGATAGATAAATAGATAGATAGATAGATAGATAGATAGATAGATAGATAGATAGATAGATAGATAGATAGATAGATAGATAGATAGATAGATAGATAGATAGATAGATAGATAGATCACAAACAGGTAAAAAACTTGTACCTTAAACTATGAAATATATTTTACCATAAACACAGTGAGACTTAATTGAACAGAGGTTCCATTCCACAGGAGATCTTGAGAGTCATCATGATACAGGGGATCATTTGAAAAGCCACTGTTGTGAAAATGTTGTGCTGGAAATCATGATTCCAAAAACATATAACTCACCTACATCACCTTCCTGCATTTTCCACTTTAGCACACATAGGTGTCAGTGCAGGACATTCTGTTTGATGTACTCCAGTCTTCAGCAGGAATTTTAGAATAACTTCCTCAATGAGTTGAAGAATTATCGTCCATAAACATAAAAGTACATCTGTGTTCATGTTATGTTTGTCTGGTGACAACAGTGGTTGATGCATAGTTATCTTTGGTGTTTCCAGCATGATATCTGCTCAGTGAATCAGCCTTTATCAGATAGGAGATGACTTAGAACCGCAATAAGTTGCATCCACTTTCTTATGATCTATAAGTCAAACAAATTCTGCAAGTTTTAGACTTTGTACCTAAATGTGTGAGTTTGTGAGAGATAAACTTACGGTTGTAAGTTGTGTTAACTTTTTTTATTAATTTTTTCAAACCTCCAAAAATTGGATAAATGAGAGTTTTTAGTTTAGCCCTTAAAAACAACTGAAAGAAGAAAAAGACAGGAGTGGGAACTATTTCCCAGTGTTCTTAGCAGCATGTTTTTGTGTCATGAGATGGAAGTGTCAGAAACTGTGTTCATGCAATTTGAAACAAGAATTTAAATTATTCTAAAGTAAAATAAGTAGTTATTTTAACTTGATATTGTGAGTAAAATATAATAGAAAAATGTGTGCTCTTTAACTAGGTGAGGGAAGTTTTTCTTGAATATTGTAAAATAATTATTTGGTTTAAATTGCAGCTTTAAGTTCAAATTCGGCTGCACAGTGGGACAGTTGGTAGAGCTGTTGCCTTGCAGCAAGAAGGTCCTGGGTTCGATTCCTAGCCCGGGGTCTTTCTGCATGGAGTTTGCATGTTCTCCCTGTGCATGGTGGGTTCTCTCCGGGTTCTCCGGCTTCCTCCCACAGTCCAAAACCATGACTGTCAGGTTAATTGGTCTCTCTAAATTCTCCCTAGGTGTGAGTGTGTGTGTGAATGGTTGTGTGTCCTGTATGTCTCTGTGTTGCCCTGTGACCGACTGGCGACCTGTCCAGGGTGACCCCGCCTCTCACCCGGAATAGCTGGTGATAGACACCAGCAACCCTCCTGACCCCACTAGGGACAAGGGTGAACAGAAAATGGATGGAAGTTAAAACTCACAAGTGTTTGACCTCAAAAATAATGCTTAGGCAACTTGTCTTTTGTTGTTAAGTTAACTTCATGAACTTTCATTTCTGAGTTAAAACCAATACAATTTTCTTGTTGGCTTAAATTGCATTTTAAGTCATCAGGTGGACTTTCATTTCCAAGCTAAACCACCTTGAAATGTTTCACAGCACCTAACTTCAGACTACCACTTTGAAAGGAAGCTTAAAGTATTTGTGTGTTTTGCAGGTCCAGCGCTGGCACCAGGGCAATGAGCACTTTGGCCGTGCCTGGCAGACTGGTGATGTAGTGGGCTGCATGGTAGATCTGAACGAGCACACAATGATGTTCACTATGAATGGAGAAGTGCTGCTGGATGATTCTGGATCTGAGCTGGCCTTCAAGGATTTTGAAGTTGCTGAAGGTAAATATGTAAAACCTTAACCTTGAAGTTGCTCAGTCTGGAATCCACAGATGCATGATGCCATCTGCAAAATTATGCCCTGCCGTTTCCATGAAGCTTCTCTATCAGACAAGTATGAGTATCTCATTCACATACATGTAATGTCATTCATTCAGTCTATAATCAGTTCATTTGTATCAATGACCTGCCGGCGGTGTGTTTGTTTCTTTTAGGTATTATTTTGTTTTGCATATCAATCAGTCACAGTTCCTAGAGTGGTTGAAGCCATTGCCAATTAGCAATGGCTTCAACCACACAGACAGAAAGACAGAGGCACTGACTGAATCACTCTGAAGCTGGGACTCCTTGGCAGGAATGTTTAGTCTAAGTTGGGAGCTCTTGGAGAGGACTTAGAGAATCTTTGAGAATACAGACCCAGAAGTCCAGATATTTAACCCGTTTAACAGGTCACAAACCTCTCTGTAGATTCCGTGTAAGTCTGATTCTTTTATGCAACGAAAACAACATCTTACTGAGTTTGACAGATCAGACCTTGTTTGTGGTATTACAAAGTGAAATGGGCACCATGGGTAACTTGAGTGCTTATGTCTGTCCCAGGCTTCATCCCAGTCTGCAGTCTGGGAATGTGTCAGATTGGGAGGATGGATTTTGGTAAAGATGTCAGCACTCTGAAGTACTTCACCATCTGTGGCCTGCAGGAAGGCTATGAGCCGTTCGCCGTCAATATGAACCGGGATGTAACCATGTGGCTCAGCAAGAGACTGCCTCAGTTTGTGCCTGTTCCCCCCAACCACCAACACATTGAGGTAAGCAGAGTATCAAACTGTGATATTGTCCTGTCTACAGTCACTACTAATCAAGTCCCCATGTGGTTACTAAATAATACTTTATATTTGGGCTCTGAACATCAGCTGTAGTTTTGATGGTTTTAGGAATCCTGCTGACCCAGTTTTGCCGATTGCTAAATGTTGTGTTAAGTCTTGCGGCTGTAGGTGGAGGAAGGCTAGTCGTTTAACAGCCAAAACGAATCAGGATTTATTAGCCTTGGACTTTACACAACAAAGATACTACATCGGTGTTTGTGAACCTCATGTGTGCGCCAGGGATCACATTAACGGAATATATTTTTGCATTAGAACCTCTTTTTTTCTGATGACGCAAAAATATTTTGGACTACTACACTGACATGTTCAATGCTTATTTTTCCTACTGTACTTGATAAGCTGCGATCCACTGAGTTTGATGTCCAAATTTTTTGTCTAGCAGACTAACATAATGAATTCAAAAGTACAACTCTTGTGCTGAAGATGTTCAACGTAGCAGCATCTTCATGTGGCAAAGAACATCTTCAAGATGTTGAACATTTTCTGTTCAATGTGGGATGTTCAACATCTTATGTTTAATGTGGGGAGTTAAGCATAGGATGTTCTTCGTCTTATGTTGAAGATGTTCAACATAAGTGCATCTTTATAAGATGAAGAACATCTCCATCTCATGAGGATGTCCTTCATCTCAAGTTCAAAGTGGGGAGCGTTCACACTGCAGCCACAAGTGACCCAATTAAATTTGTTTTGACCGTAATGCAACCTGTATCTGATCTTTTCATGACTGTTTGATCAACACAGGTCGGATTGTTTTCAAATTTGACCCTGGCCACTTGGATATCTGATATGTATCCGATTCAAACCTAATGTCCAGGTCACATTCATTCTAAGTGAGCGTCACTGATACTCAACAAATGTCACTATTCTGTGTCCTGATACGCATAAGCGGGAAAAAACAACAACCATGAAGGACTATAATGAGAATTAAGTTGTTAATATGCCACTCCAATTGGACAACAACTTCAAATGTGTAAGCTATGCTCCACTTAGCATCCATGCTTACCTCTGCAAACACTGAGCACTTCTTTTTCTGGCAGTTGACAATACACTGAGAACGCTGACATTATTGCGCCCTCTACTGCACATGCGGGACACTTTCAGGTTGTTTGCCCATTCACACTGCAGAACGCACACTGTCCTACATGTGTTTAGAGGTTTCTCTGCTTTAATGTGCTTGATTCAACTGATTGCAGTTCAACAAACGCCTGTTAATCAGTCATCATTTGAAATCACCTGGACTGAAGCAAGGAAATGCCTAAAACATGCAGGGCAGTGTGCCTTGAGGACCAGGGTTGGGAAACACTGACATACAGGTTGCATATATTTGAAAGTATGAACGGCCACAGCAAAAAAATCAGGCTGCAGTGTGAACACATAATAAGTTGTAGAGTGTTTTCAACTCAAATAAATATTGAAACTGTTGAATAAACTTTGCAAAGATAATTCCAAACTGTTTTCAGCATAAACTTTTGTGTTCCAGGTGACCAGGATGGATGGAACAGTGGAGTTGTGTCCCTGCCTTAAGGTCACCCAGAGGTCATTTGGTTCCCAGAACAGTTACAATGACATCACTTTCTACAGGCTGAGCATGCCTATAGAATGTGCTGAATCCAGATCCCCGTCTTATGGCAGCCTGTTCTCACCGAAGAGGGTAACAGATACGACCATTAGATCAGCCATGCCTTCCACTGATCGAGACCTGCTGCCAACATGACTCATCATAGTTGTTCTACATCATCATTGATCATCAACTAACAATATTTTGCTTAACATGTAAATTTGCCTTATGCATTAGCTTCTTTTTTCCAAAATTCCCAACTCATAAAGGAACACATCATGCATTTAGTTTAAACAGATCTATGAAGAACTATTGGTATTGGACATTTCACCTCACCATCAATAGACAATTTCTATATTATTCCTGTAAACTGGTTCTGCATCTAATTTCAACCAGCCCTGATCTGTTGTCTCTCTCTCTCTTTGTAGGAGTTGGAGGATTTTGAAACTGTGTCAGACTTTGAAGTCTTGTTGAAGTCATCTCACGGTCCCAATGGTCCCAGTGGACATGACAGAGATGAATTCAACAACCACAAAGACTACACCCAGGAGAAGCCCTCCAAGCTAAAACAACGGTAGTCTGCCTTGTCTTCAAATGTTATTATCCTTCAGATGATTAAAATTTGATCATTTTAATCAGACTAATTTTAAGGAATAGGACTTTGTTCCTGTCTTTGTGTGAGAAATGAAATGGTAACTGAAGCCAGTGATGTGATTTGTTCAGGTTCACACTGAAGAAAAACAAGCCAGACAACAGCTGTCTAACATCTGCTCGCCTGTCAGAGGAAGTGGCTGTCGACGACAGAGAGGGCTACGAAGTCCTAATGCAAGCTTCTACTGTAAGATGACCAGACCTGCTTCTTCCTATCAGCGATGGCCTTATGACTCAAATGCAATCAGAGATGTACACACTTCAAGAACTCTATAACCCATAGCTCTACGGCATATCTGCTAGATCCAATACCATAGAACAGCACTCGCTCCCACTTCACAGTTAAGACAGTAGCACACACTTTGATCACCAGATGAGTCCAGCTTCCTCAGATCTTTTGGACAGGAACATCCTGCCTCATAATTATCCTTCTCATATGCCAAGAAATCTGCACAGGCACACTGCTGCAACTGTGACTCAAATACTGCAGCAATGACCTAAGAAGACTGTGATTTAATCCCAGTTACATAACTGAGATGATTTCAATGATCAGTGTGGTCTGTTTGTGGATTGTTGTTTTGAGGCTGTTAAATGACAGTAAGTAAAGCTGAGTTGACTGAGCCTCTCTCTGCCTGTGCAGTACTACTACTCAGTGCGGATCTTCCCTGGTCAGGAGCCCAGCAGTGTGTGGGTCGGCTGGGTTACCTCTGACTTCCATCAGTATGACCCAAGCTTTGAGCTCAACAAAGTCCGAACTGTCACCGTTACCCTGGGAGACGAGAAAGGAAAGGTTCATGAGAGGTTAGTAAAGTCACAGATTTGTTGTAAAAGTGTCTCTGTTCTCCTGTCTAATAACTCCACCTCATCTAGATATGGGTTATCAAGTCTAAATATGTCATACCAATACTGTGCATGGAAATCATTAAAAAAGTTTAATATTTACCAGTTGTTTCAGAAAGTTAAACTCATATTATGCAAATTTAAATATACTGCTTAAAATATTTCAAAGCTTTATTTTTCCATGTGAAGAATGCTCAAATTCTTGAATGGATTTTTTCACAATCCTGTTGCTGTTTACCTCCCACACTTTTCCCTTCTACTTAACTAATTATAACCCAGTTGTAACTAATACTTAGATTTTTTGAGAAACTAAAGTTTTTACTGCCTATAAGTCTTGAACATCAAAACTACAAGAACTAAAGTCTTAAAATAATGAATCTCTAATACATCTATATAATTTAAGTTTTATTTTCTAAAATGAGAGAAAAAATAGCTTTTGATGATATTCTAATGTTTTGAGCTGCTCTTTTAGGAGCACACAATATATGAGAAAACAATATAGCTAACAACCTTTCATAGTTTATGATGTCTAGAATATACATATCTATGAAAGTTTTTTATTTTAATTTTCCTCAGCTATTGGCTTTGTTGGCTTTTTGCATGTTTACACTGGGAGATCTGTTTAGTTGTTTAGTTTAATGTGCAGAGAATGGAAAATGCAAAGTCCCAGGATGTGGAATTGTCCCTTGAATGGCAGCATTGACAACTAATAACCTGCATATGGGATAGCAGGTTTGTCTCTGCACTGGTTTCTCAGGTGTGTGTTTACAGCTGTTTATATTCAGCATGTGAGCCTAGATATTTTGTCTGGATCACCTAGATTCTCCATCCATGGTCTTTTCATCAGAACACAGCAAGAAAAGAATCAATGACTGCATAGGCTGGTCTTCTGATCTCATTATAAATTATAAATATTATAAATAGTCTTTCTCATGGTTTTAATGCTCCTGACCCACATGTAAGAAATGTTTTAAAGAGAGCCAACATGAACCTTAAATGTTTTATTTTAACTTTTGTTTTAAAACCGGCTATAAGGGGTTTTCCTAGACTTCCTTTAAGCTTTGTAAGAATTATCTTTGAAAGCTTGTGGTGCTTATAATTTTTGTATCATTATTGTACTAACAAAAAAATAATGAAATTAATATTTTAGAGACTGCATGATGAATGACCAATCTCTGGTTCTCAGTAGGGCTCTATGCAGTCTCAGTGTTTGTAATCTTCTATCTTTCCCAACAGCTGGATGTTATATACAGCTAGGATGTGTTTCAATATTTATGCAAAAATGTGTTCTGTGTTTTTTCCATTTAGTGATAATGAATACACTTAAGTAATTCGGAAGTAAGAAGAACTAGAAATTTAGTTCCTCTTTACATTTCTCTGTTTTGAATTGTTGGTGGGAGGGTTTTAATCCTGATGTCAATGTAAAATTTTCTGTCCTACTAAATGTCCTGCAGCATAAAGCGCAGTAACTGCTACATGGTGTGGGCTGGAGAGAGCAGCAGCCCAGGACAGGGCAGGAACAATAACGGCCTGGAGATCGGCTGCCTGGTGGACACAACAAACGGTCTGCTGTCCTTCACAGCCAATGGAAAAGAGCTCAGCATGTACTACCAGGTACACACTGCACACACAGTTCCTTCAACCAAATGTGTCTGCACCTTTTCAAAATTTTTCCACATCAAAAAGTTATTTTAGTGGGTGGCATAGGCTGTCTTTATATTGTGTAGTGAACACACATGTTGGTTAGCAACACGCTACATATTGGAGGCAATGTTATGTGTTTTACAGTCACATATTACCATGTTATAGCACGATGAGGTAACTGTGTTACCTTCAGTTGTTTATAAAAATGCTGCATATAAAAAACAACTTAAAATGAAATTGACTTTGCAATTTGATGCTTTGAATGGGCCTCTGTCTCTTTAAGAAGATCTTTCCAACACTCCACCTTCAGCAAGTCATTACACCAGTGCTCCTCCATTAGGCTGTTAACTGTTAAATGAAGCATAACCAGTAAAACAGCTTCTGGTAACTCAGTCTAAGCTTCACAACCACTTCATGTCAAAGGTCAGGAATTCACCTTCAACAAATAGAGGTCAAGGATTGTTTTCATTTTTGTCATAATTATTTGTAGTACATGTGGCTGTGTATGTGTGTATAAATAAATAACAATAAAAAAATGGCAGACAATGTGCCAGTTTGAATCCTCTAGAACTTGAATGGTCAGGAAAGCCTTGTCCTCTGTTAACAGGTGGAGCCCAGTACAAAACTGTTTCCAGCTGTTTTCGCCAAGGCCACCAGTCCCAACGTCTTCCAGTTTGAACTTGGCCGGATTAAGGTATGTGGGAACCACACAAGCACAATCTGCAGGATGAATCCTTTTCTACTTTTAGGAGTGTATTAATTGTCCTGCTGTTGTGAAACATCCCCATATCATGATGCTTAACTGTAAGGATGGTGAAACTTCATCCTGGTACAGAGTTCAGTCTTTGTCTCATCAGTCCAGAGAATCTTGTCAGGAGTGTCAGGAATATCACTTTAGCAGAAAGACTTCCTAAGAAGGTGGGAGGAAGAAATGTGTCTGTTTTTTTTTGCCGGCAAACTTTTAATGATTGTTTTTCTTTTTTTTTTTTCCTGTCTATGGGTTAATGATGAAGCACAGAAATATCAACTATGTGGTGACTGTAAAGGGCGGCACAGAAGTTAAACCCTCCTGAATATAAAACTCAGTGACACAAACACTTTTCTGTTAGACATGCATCATTTTGAACTTTTTCTCCAACAGAGCATAATTTAGAAAGTATGAAGTGTATAACTTCTGGTTTATTAGCACTGATACATTTTGAATGTAACTGCATCTGAATCTTTGTGGTTGGATCAACCAGTAAATAAACGTCAAAACATTCTAGTTTTTTGTCTTTGTTGGTCGAAATAGTTGTTTTTAGAAAATATTGTTACTTTAGAAAATGGTGATCAATGACAAAACCTCTAATTCAGATAAAAGAATTGATTTTTTTTTCTTCATATCCATCAGCGTTGCCCAGGAAATATAACAGAACGTTTTCTTTTTGTTCAAGATGAAGGTGTGATGTGTTAATGCAGTTGTCCCACTTTATGTGTGTGTCCTGGCAGAATGTGATGCCTCTGTCAGCCGGTTTGTTTAAAAGTGAGAGGAAGAACCCAGCTCCCCAGTGCCCCCCGCGTCTCCATGTCCAGTTTCTCACTCCAGTGTTATGGAGCCGTGTTCCCAACCACTTCCTCAAGGTATGTCGAGGAGATGGCCCTTCTATGTTTTTTGTCAGATCAGATTTTCGACATAACATGCTAATTTCTAATGTAATCTGTATATATTTTACAACATATTAAGCTGCATTTGAGAAGGATTTCATTCTCAGAATATGTCATTATGATTTCTTGGTTTTCTTATTTTGTATCTGAGACAATATCTACCACAGTTACTATTGCCCTGACAGAATTTGTTTCCTTGACTTTTCATACCTAAAGTTATAGCTCTGGTTTTACTTTGAGCTGAACAGTCTGCTTAAGAAAAATTTCAATATAATTAATACCAAGTTTTCAAACCTGCTCTAGATCCTACAGAGGAGCCAATAGAACGACCCAAACAAAAAGAGGCTGAGATTCTCTGGAGGGTGACTGGGCTCCGCCTGTGAGACAGGACAGTCCCTCTGGATGGATGGATAATTCAGTCACTAAACCATGTTTACAGTCAGTCAATAATTCTGACGTTTTTGGAACAGACATCACATAAGTGAAGAGATGTTACAAACAGGTGGCTCCTGAGGTTCCAGCTCCGGGTCCCAGGCTGCTTTGGGGCCCCAGAGTCCTGGGTGTTTGGCTGGTTATTGAGTACACTTGGCTGACCTGAGTTTTCCTGGACTTGTCCTGCTGTCCGGTTAGGGATTCAGGCTGCTGCTTTGGCTCCTAAAATATGGTCTTGGGGTGTGGGATGATGTAGGAGTGCCTGAGTTCTGTGATCGTTCTACACAGTCACAACAGCGGGGGTCTTGACCTGTGTTGGACTTGGCAGAATTATTTGGTGTTTGCTTTTTCAGGTGTTTACTAAAAAAAACAACACAATCAATCTGAGATTTTTTGTTTTACTTCCTTTTAACTCACAATGTCAAGCTTGAATAGTTTTGTCTCGTTTGTCCAGGTTTCAGCTTCCAGAGTGAATGATCGACACGGCTGGCAGGTCCAGTGTAGCGATCCCCTGCAGTTCATGTCTCTCCACATACCTGAAGAGAACAGGTGGACAACCCTTATCTAAAACGTTACACTGGGATGTCAGTCCAGTCCCAGTCTGTCAGTGCTGATGCAGGTGAATTGTGTTTGCCTCCCAGGTTCGTGGATATCCTGGAGCTGTCAGAGCAGAATGACTTATTAAAGTTTCACTACCACACTCTCAGACTGTACTCTGCAATCTGCGCCTTGGGGAACAATAGAGTGGCTCATGCTCTGTGCTCTCACATTGATGAGGCCCAGCTCCTACAGGCTATAGAGAACAAGTACATGCCAGGTAACACACACAGCATGTAGCGTACAGTCAGCGCCTGGAAGTTGTCTGCTGCCCTGCTATGCCTCAGTGCTGCCTTTGAGCAACCTTTCATTCAATATGAGATTCACTACCACCCTACATGTTGTAAACTGTTTGCAGTTCTTCTATATGTTGGCTGAGAATCCACATTATTTCTCTTGAAAGTAAAACACAATTTGATGAATCTTTCTGAAAGCTGAACACTATATTAATACTAGTAGAGGGGTTAGTGGATTAATTACACTGCATGCAATCAATAGCAGTAAGTTAAAAACCATATATCAACAAAAGAAGCAACATTTTCAAATTTAAAAATCCCTTTTGCTGCTACATTATTGAACAGACATATGACCTCAAGATATTTATTATTAATCTGTTCTTCAAATTCTTTAACCGTCAAATTGGTGCAAAGTGCTATTCCAGCCATTGAGTCCAGTAGCGTGGAATCATCGGTGTGAATAGCTTTGCTGGTAGGCTAACTGCTTTTAGCACATCTTGAACATAACAATAATGTTCTCCAACGCCCAATCAGATCAGTTTAGAAGCAGAAATGACCCCCCAGTGGGTCATGGTCCATCACCGCTTTTTGTGGATACCGCTTCTATTAGAAAATGTGATTAATTGTGTTAAAATGTTTAACCCGTTAACTTTGAGTTATTCATTACATTCATTTTAACACATTAAAGCCCCGGCTCTACTTAGAACAGCATCCAAAAGCTGAGTCCATTTTGAACATTTAACACGGCTTCTCTCTGATAAGTCATCATTTGGTGAACAATTAGTTCTCTCAATCATAAGTGTGTTACAGCTTACAAACAGATCCTTCATATTTATTTACTACATCATCTGTTCACTTTCAAACAAATGGCTGGAACGAGAGAGCTTATTTTAACTTCTGTGTTAAAAAAACAGTCATGTTCAGGTCAAAGTTCACACAACACAGTAACGGTACTCATGACTGTTTTTATTTATTTTATTTATTTATTTTTTAATAGTACGAATAACATCAATAGAAATCAAATAACCAAACGGGGAACAGACAAGCAAAGCAAACGTAAACTAACAAACAAACATGTAGGTATACATTAAAAAGGGTAGATTCAAAACAAAACACACAACATAGTCAATTGGTGTCACAACAAAAATGAAACTGATTAATATGTGAATTAGGATATGCTTTTTTCTTTTGATCTTGGCATTTATTTTCTAATTTGAATTATTTTTCTATTCTCTAATTAATGTATCATCACAAATATTTTGAAAAAACCTGTTTAAGGGAGGGAAGAAGAAAAGAAGGAGGTCAGTAAACACAGAATAAATAAAAAGTACATGCCAGGATAAATAATAAATAAAGGATAAGGATGAAACACTATAAGTCCTATTATTTATCTCTCTCAATTTCCTCCTCTCCCCTGGTCCTTGCTTCCACCATGGCATTAATTCACCAACCATGAAATGTCACATAGAAGGTTTGTATTGGTGGACAGAGCCAGAATGTGTGGAGGTGGTCGTCAGTTGCATTAAGTGTACAGTGTGTGCAAATGTCTGATTCTATAAGTCCCATGACGTGCATCCTGTCCTGTGTGAGGTGTGTTCTATGGATTACTTTATATTGTATCAACTGTATTTTGGTGGTGACGGACATGCTGAAAATGAAAATCAATAAGATAAAAAACTCAATTTTCTCACTCACAACTCAAACGCCCATATGGAATAAATAAATCACTCCTGTCTGGAAGGAAAAAGGCATCACATACCTCCACCACATCTTTGATGGTCATAACTTCCTAACATTGCAACAGCTCATTAATAAATACAACATTGACAGGAAACAGTTTCTTCAATATGATCAATTAGAGCAAGCCATCAAATCAAAAATAGACATCAATAACTTACACCCAGGGCAACCAAACCTGCTCAGTAGCATCAATATAATCGCAAAGTCTCCAAAAACCTTCTCAAAACTATACAAACTAATATCTTCAACCAATAATGGATCTCAAATGGGAAAAAGATCTTACCATTCACACAGATAATCAATTTTGGAATAATGTCTGCCATAACATTTGCACCAGTACTCATGATTGTGTCTGAATTCATGTGCAACTGTGAATTCAGACAATGTCTTTGTTGCTTGTTTCAGGAAGATTCTTCCAACAGAATCAGAAATTAAAATAAGAAAAGGTCCTTAGAACTAACCTGTCCTGATTGGTTTCTGAATCAGTGAGCCACTAAAAGCATGTCCTGGTATTTTGATGACAGTGTGCAATGGTGATAATTGTGGTGAACAGAATCTGGTGTGTTTCTCTGCAGGTTTGCTTCGTGCGGGCTACTATGACCTCCTCATCGACATCCACCTGAGGAGCTATGCAACAGCTCGGCTGATGATGAATAATGAGTACATTGTACCCATGACACATGAAACAAAAAGCATCACACTGTTTCCAGATGACCTGAAGAAGCATGGCCTGCCAGGCATCGGACTCAGCACATCCCTGAGACCCAGAATGCACTTCTCTTGTCCAAGCTTTATACGTGTGACTGAGTCCTCATGCCATGACAACGGAAATAGTGGACCAGGAAGTTGTTTCCAGTACAGCCCCGAGTTCCCTTTAGATATTTTAAAAGTGAAAACTATCGAGATGCTGACAGAGGCAGTGCGGGAGGGAAGTATGCATGTTCGGGATCCAGTAGGGGGAAGCACAGAGTTGCTATTCGTCCCTCTTATCAAGCTGGTGTACACCATGCTCATCATGGGAATTTTCCAAAATGGAGATCTGAAGAACATTCTCCAACTCATAGAACCATCTGTGTTCTCTGAACCAAGAGACGGGCAGGAAAAGCTTCCCAGAGAGCTGGAGATGTTGAAGAACGTGGAAACAGCGGGAAGAGGAGAGGATGGAGGGAGGAACATGCCGAAGGAAGGGCTGCTGCAGATGAAGCTGCCAGAGCCGGTTAAACTGCAGGTGATCACAGTCAGTTTGTCCTGTTCAGTGCTGCTGAGCGAGTGGTTAAACCTAACATTACATTACAACAAAAAAGACCAGGGTGATCTTGTTGAAAAGAATTATAATGATCACTTACAGCTTGTCTGTTTCTAAGTAATCGTTCCTTTCAGATGCATCCTATATTACAAAAAATAAATAAATAAATAAAATTCAGGCTATAAAAATTAGTTTAAAACTTTTATTCCAGAGTTTTCAACAAGTGCAACTTTTTAATTTTATTTATCAAGTTTCTCTTGTTATCAAATTTTCTATTAAGAACATAAAAGTGTAAAATATTAAAGTTGGGTGTAACATTTTGAGCACTAGGATTAAACATGAAGGACATAAAAACTCATTATATCATGTCTACTGCTGCGTAGTCTGTACAGCTGGTATATGCTTCATAATCATGCAAAGTATATAATAATAATCAATTTAATTTATTCATTTCTTTATGCGCCTATATGACTCATTATACTTTGTTTAATCCACTGTCCTTCAAAATACACACAATATAACTTTTAATAACCATGGAGTGGTTATTAAACATAGTGACTTCTTTCAGTGGTTAAGCCGCTGGACCAGATTCCCAGACTTTTGTAATCATCCATCTTTTGGTGGCAACTCTGAAATGAAAGCTCCAAAGTGGTGATGAGTGAAAGAACCAGATTACAGGAACTTCCTTTGCAACTCTGCGTGATTAACAGCAAAGTGTAGAGCAGGTGTCTCTACACTTTGCTGTAGAGGCTCACTGAAGCAGGAAAACACCTAAAACACGCAGGACAGTGAGCCTTAGACTATAAAATCACTTTCAAACATAGAAAGTCTGTGGATGGTGCTGACTCTTGTCCATTTGGGTGTGTGTGTGTGTGTGGGCGTGGGCGTGCGTGTGTAGATGTGCCATGTTTTGCAGTACCTGTGTGACTGCCAGGTGCGCCATCGTATCGAGGCGGTGGTGGCCTTCTCCGATGACTTTGTTGCTTGTCTCCAAGACAACCAGCGCTTTCGCTACAATGAAGTGATGCTGGCTCTGAACATGTCTGCTGCACTCACTGCCAAGAAAACCAAAGAGTTCAGATCTCCCCCACAGGAACAGGTAGGAAAATCACCATGGCAACATGTCACGCATTGTGGTCTTAAAGTTGGAGAAGAGGGCAATCTGAAATGATCCTAGAAAAACTATCAGGCCTCATCAACATCATTTGAAATTTGTCCATTGAAGATTGAGGAAAGAATTCCAGCCTGAAAAGAGAAGTCATCCTTCATTTCAAAGAATTGTTAGTTTCAACCTTCAGAGTAACTTTTCTGCTGGTGGCATGCTCCAAACTCAAAATAATACTTAGTTCATAAGAAGCCAAGTCCAAAGGGAAACTTAAAAAAACAGACAGGATGTCTGGACAGATTTTGATTAAGATCTGAGTAAAAGTTTCCAAGCACAGAAGAAAAGTTCTCCCAAATCCAAACCTTAATTTGGTTTCATATGAATGAATGTAAAGTACCATAAACTGGTTTATGTTTATGAAAACAGTTATCATACTTTTGTATTACTTTCCAAGATCAACATGCTGCTGAACTTCAAGGATGACAAGCAGGAATGTCCCTGTCCAGAATATATCCGGGAGCAGCTACTGGACTTCCATGAAGATCTGATGAGACACTGTGGTCTGTCTCACACCCTCCTAACAAACAAAACATTTTCATACTAATGAACTGCAACTAATGGTTGGATTGTGTGGATCCTGTGTAGAGCTGGATGAGGAGAGAGGAATAGATGGGGATAGTGACTTCACCATTCGAGGTCGTCTCATGTCGCTGGTGGAGAAGGTGTCCTACCTGAAGAAGAAGATGGGGAGCCTGCCCAAGGAAAAAAAGGACAGGAAGCCCAGTAAGGTCTAATGTAGACAGATCAGTAAACACAGAGCCTGGTAAAGTGTTCCCCCCATGGCATGATGCGGCCACTTCCGTATTTGACCACAGGGTTGGTATTTTAGGGTGCGCTCAAAAACCTGAACCCTGTGTTCGGCTTTTCCACCACATGTAGGGATTTGCTTGGAAGGCAAACAGTTCAGTTTTGTTCTTCTCTGATCAACACTTTTTCTTCCTCATGGTTTATATCATTACTAAGGAGATGTGCGCTTTTGAAATGAACTTAATTTTGACACAGCCATGCAAGCACCATAGCTCACAGGTTAACATACAAGAATTATTCATCCGGTTTCATCTGACCTGTTGGTGCGTACCGTTGGTACGTCTTTGTAAAGTTGGAAATACAGCATATACAAAAGTATAAAAGTTTGACATTGTGTTTTGCCATCCGTCTCATTTACTTTTGTTCAGTTGCATTTTTTTTCTTTCCACAGGTACCTTACAGCAGCTTATCTCTAATACGATGGTCCGCTGGGCTCAGGAGTCGGTTATAGAGGATCCAGAGCTAGTGAGAGCCATGTTTGTCCTTCTGCACCGCCAGTATGATGGCATTGGAGGACAGGTGTGTTTGTGTTAGTCTTCTTTTACTAAATACTGGTAGAAAGTTAGAAAAAGTCCTGACGAGGAACATATGCCAATATCTATAAATGAAACTTCAAGATTTTCTAGAGAAACAGCAGTTTTAACACAGCAGTCACTTAAAAACCACAGCTATTTATTCATTTTTGTAACTTAAGTAGTCAAGTTTTTCTTTATATTTCCTTTGTTTTATCTTGTTTAATTTGTTTGTTTTTAAGCTCTTTTTAAAATATTTTTGACCTGTTTGCAAAGCCCTTTGAATTGTCTTGTGCATGTAATGTTGTTTATAAGTATTATTGCCTTACTGCTTACTTAGTGCTGCTAATTGTTATACATCAATGATAACTAAGGTAAAAACTAAGATAAATTTAGTTTATAAATGTGATAGCTGCTCAATAAACAGCAAGCAGGGTGTAGTGAATCCTTAGCAACCAATGTGCCAGTTACATGAAAATGTAGACGCCTCATTGAGCTGGTCAGTTACTGTGTGTGTGGGCTGCACATCTGTTACATGTGTGCACTGTGTCTGTATGACTGTTCAGGTTCGAGCTCTTCCTAAAGCCTACACTATCAACTCCGTATCCATAGAGGACACCATCAACCTGCTGGCTGCCCTGGGTCAGATCCGCTCTCTGCTGAGTGTCCGGATGGGCAGAGAGGAGGAGAAGCTGATGATCAGAGGGCTTGGGTGAGGTCATGTTGCTGTCAGACTCTGAACTTTGACCTGGAATGACTTTGAGACTTTGCCCCTGGGAAACATGTTGACACCATTATTAGCAGAACATTTATTTAGCAGATGCAGGGAAGCTGACCAGCAGGTCCAGCCCAAGCCTTCATGGGGCCCTAAGCGGCTGCTTAGTTTGCTTTGCCTTGGGCCGGCCCTGCTGACCAGAGTCAATGGGGAAATGTTTGGAGCTAAATTGAAAACATTCCCGGACGAGAAGCATCTATGTTGAGAGGCAAGAAGGAATTTTAAAGAAAGTGCTTACTGTCCAGAACTTCGAGGAGTTTTGCATTGAAAAAGTTTCCTTTTTCTGCAGTGATATCATGAACAACAAGGTGTTCTACCAGCATCCCAACCTGATGAGAGCTCTGGGCATGCATGAGACGGTCATGGAGGTCATGGTTAACGTTCTCAGTGGAGGAGACTCCAAGGTAGGCAGGCTGCAAAGCCTCAATAAGCAAATAGATGTACATATGCGTAACCAGAAAGTGTTTTTTTTATACACACACTTTTGTTTGTGGTTAAATGTGTTTAAAGGAAATCACCTTCCCTAAAATGGTGGCCAACTGTTGTCGGTTTCTGTGCTACTTCTGCCGAATCAGCCGCCAGAATCAGAAGGCCATGTTTGACCATCTGAGCTACCTGCTGGAGAACAGCAGTGTAGGCCTTGGTAAGTAAAAGAGCTAACCACGTTAGCTAACAGTTAACTGTAAATGGACTATAGAAAGT
This sequence comes from Gambusia affinis, assembly GCF_019740435.1. Classification (NCBI taxonomy): domain Eukaryota; kingdom Metazoa; phylum Chordata; class Actinopteri; order Cyprinodontiformes; family Poeciliidae; genus Gambusia; species Gambusia affinis. The sequence continues at coordinate 1,304,697 of NC_057887.1, read as the reverse complement.
TACTGTAGGCTTTTCTACAATGGACTGGTGACCTGTCCAGGTTGACCCCGTCTGACCACTGACCACTGGAGTGGTCTATCTCCCATTGAGCACTGGAGATAAACACCAGCACTCCTCGTGACCCCACAAGCATAAGGTGTAAGAAAATTGATAGATGGACTTTAGTTTTCAGTAATTTCACTGGTAAGTACAAATAGACCAATAGCAACCAAAACTGCAAAGGTATGAAGTTTTGGAGGGAAGACGTTGCTCCCCCAATTTAACAAAACTTCTCCTTCTACTAGAAGCAAGAAAGCAAACTTACCCACAAGAAAAAAACTACAATAAGAACATTCTCTGGCTAAGAACAACACAAGTGAAAGTTATTTAGGATGAAATGGCCTTTCAACGTCATCTACCAGATGACTTAACCAAATCAGTATGCTTAAAAGATCAGTGCAGATCAAGGGTCATGGGGAAGCATGGTGATGCCAATGACTGCTACACCACATTTCAGCTCTGACATATTCAGAAGGGAAATGATGAAGACAAAATGTAAACATGTTCTTTCTTTATCTGATGGTGCCAGTGCTCCTGCTCTCCGTTCTTCTGTTCCCCATCTCTCCTCTCTTCTCTCAGCCTCTCCCTCCATGCGTGGATCCACTCCTCTGGACGTGGCTGCAGCATCAGTCATGGATAACAATGAACTGGCTCTGGCTCTAAGAGAACCAGAGCTGGAAAAGGTGATTTTTACAAATTCACTCATGTAAGCATCCATGTGTCCTCCTCCATCTACAATAAGTCCAGTATATCATGGCTGTGAACTACCTGTCCCTAACCAATTCAAGTAAAACTGATTTTATTTTAACCAAATTCATCTCCCAACTGAAAATCCTACAGCTTTCCCAAAGCCCTGTCCATCCACTACTGGGCGCTTCCACTGGAATAAAATGAGATTCATTCAGTAACAGAAGCCAGAAATCTACTGTGGCGTCATCAGTCGTTTGGAATATAAATATATTTACCTGCCTCAATGAACTTTAATCTATTCAGTCAGTTTTTAGCAACTACAGTTTCTCAAGAAAAAATAAACAGATGATATTTTTTCTGTGATTAGTTGATTTGTAAAACATGACAAACATCTTCAATTTGTAGAAAATAAGAAAAAGTTACATTTTGAGGGTATTTTAACATGGAGGAATAAAACATAATAAAACCTGAAACCAGTTTTCAATAGTTTTATTTAAATAAATGTATTCTGAATCCAGGTCATATGCACAAACGCAGCTTCCAACAAATAGATGGCTCCGATTTTACCTTAAACTGAGTTTGACAGAAAATACATGTCCTGGCCAAATTTGACATTATTTGAACCAAAGCAGCTAAAATTATGCTAAATAAATAGATAACTAAATAAAAATTACAAGAACAAAAACAATGCTAAAGGAGCAAGGAGAGTTAATTTCTGTAATTATTGCAAAGTGATCCATGAATCCAGAGCAGATAAAGAAATGGCAGGAACATAATAGCTGAAAACTAGTGGAGCAGTCGGCACTGATCTTCAGTCAGAGGCTTCTTCAGAACCACTTCAGCCCAGTAGATCCTGGCTCACAACTATCATCATCAAGAATGGATTTTTGAAAAAATGTGGAAGTTTTATGGTCATTTTTTACTGGAATTTGAATAGCAATGTGGTAAAAGACACCAGAGACACTCCTGTCATCTGTGGTGGGATTATTATGTATTATCATGGGATTTTAGAAGATGTTGTTTCATTGCTGCATGGATGCATTTTCTTTCACTATGGAGCTGTGTTAATGACTTTAATGTTAACACTTTATGCATAAACTGCAATGAAACAAAATAAAACAATATTTTCATTGTTTTTCTACTTCACCCTACGGGGCAAGAACAGTTCAGATAGAATATGAACATGAAAAATGTCATGTAACCATTTTTTTCCTCCGTATTGTCAGTGAATAGTAGCATATTTTGAGACCTAACCTTGTGTACGCACTTTTGCTTGCACAATTTCTCAATTGCTTTTTGGTTTTAAAAGTTATATTATTAGCATTTGGAATATTCTCTGTCCCTGATGCCAGTTTATTTCAGGTTCTATGAGCTATATTAGTTATGTGCTCAGTATAGCTGAGCAGTGTGTGATCGCCCTGCAGGTGGTGCAGTATCTGGCTGGCTGTGGGCTGCAGAGCTGTGTAATGCTGGTGCATAAGGGATACCCAGACATTGGCTGGAACCCTGTGGAGGGGGAGCGCTACCTGGACTTTCTGCGTTTTGCTGTCTTCTGCAATGGTGAAGACGGAAAACATTTTCATTACAGGCAGCTTTATTCGTCATTGATAAGTTCTTTGTAACTCTGTGCTTGTGACATGTGCAGGGGAGAGCGTGGAAGAGAACGCCAATGTTGTGGTGAGACTTCTTATTCGCCGGCCTGAATGTTTTGGCCCCGCTCTTCGAGGTGAAGGCGGTGATGGCTTGCTTGCAGCAATGGAGGAAGCTATCAGAATCTCTCAGGATCCTTCCAGAGACGGGCCGTCTCCGGTGTCTGAGAGCAGCAGAACATTGTAAGACAACATGCTTTCATGTCTTGTGTTAATAATTATCACAGAAAGCTGTTGGGGGTTAATACAGCATGCACCTTCTCTCTGGTAGTTACACCAATGTGCTTTAACATAAAATCTAATGAAAATGACACAACTGGATTCAAACAGAAAAACTTTTACTTTTTACCTGTTTATATAGGTAAAATATATAATTATATAATATATAATAAATAATATATATATATTATAATATATAATAAATATTATAATATATAATAAATATATAATATATTATGCTTGCATGAGGACACGTGTTACGTTATCAACATAACATGTTGATTAAAAACATGTTATGTTGATAAAAATCAAAGTATCATTAAGCTACTATTGAGATGAAGGGCAAATGGTGTGATACTGCTGTGCAGCAGCGACATGCTGGATGAAGAGGAGGATGATACCATCCACATGGGCAATGCCATTATGACCTTCTACTCTGCACTTATTGATCTGCTGGGTCGCTGTGCTCCAGAGATGCATGTGAGTGCTTTATCCATGACAGAATATTGAACATGTCAGACTGAAACCTAGATAATTGAATTTCTTTAACCTACTGCTGTTTTATATCAGCTGATCCATGCTGGGAAAGGTGAAGCCCTCCGCATCAGAGCCATTTTAAGGTCCCTGATTCCCATTGAAGACCTGGTGGGAGTCATCAGCATCGCCTTCTCCATGCCCAATCTGGCTAAAGGTAGATCCAGCCTCAGCTCATATGCAGACAGCAGGAACCATAACTAGCATAAATGAAGATGAGCAAACTCTACTTGGCCTGTGGTTGCCCTGTATCATTGAGCTTACATTTGAAGCATGCTTTTAAAGTATTTCAAAATGTTTTTAGACATGACCTTTTGTGTTCCTCAGATGGGATAGTTGTGGAGCCAGACATGTCAGCAGGTTTCTGTCCAGACCATAAAGCGGCCATGGTCCTTTTCCTGGACCGGGTCTATGGTATAGAAGACCAGAATTTCCTCCTCCACCTTCTTGAGGTTGGATTTCTGCCAGATCTCAGAGCTGCTGCCTCTCTGGACACTGTAAGTCAGCTTTCCCTCCAACCTCCCCTCTGATGCTGGTCAACCTATGACTTTCACACAAATTGGAGTAATATGCTGTAACATGTACTTCTTGGATAAAAAATTACCTGAATCAAAGACATCAATATGAACAATTAAATATTGTGAGTTCTGATTTACTGGAGGTGACCTGTGAAGTACCACAAGGGTCAGTGCTGGGATCTAAACTGTTTTTTTACTGTACATAAATGATATTTGCAATGAATCCAAGTTGTTAGACCACATCTGCACATGAATATGTGGGACCCACTCAAAAACATTTTTAACTGAAAATCTTAATTTTCAGTTATGAAAATTAACTGAAATTAATTTTCAGTTAATTAACATAATATTATTATATAATAATATAGTATTATATTATTATATTTCATATAAGGTATACAGTACAGACCAAAGGTTTGGACACACCTTCTAATTGAATTCAATTAGAAGGTGTGTCCAAACCTTTGGTCTGTACTCTATATTAATTATACCTTAATATACACTGATAAACATTAATTTTCATTAATATATGCGGCAGAAACAGTCTTACCTCTACAGTAGAAGTTAATATCCATAGTTTTTCTTGTCTCTGCTTTCCAGTCAGTGTCGAGGAAAATGAATGATGCTCATTATTTGGCTGCCAACAGCATGTCAAGTACCACTGTGCACAGCTATTCCAGCTTCCCAAGCTGCATTTTCTTACAAATCTGCAAACAGGCAAATTTTCCACAAATAATTTGGAGTTCCTTTGCAGATAGCAGTTGCAGATGGTGGGCTTAAATATTAAAGTCTACACAGTTAAACAGAAAAATGGATGTTTCCTTCTTACTTTTTAAGGATGTTTCTCCTCTCATCTTCCGGTGATGGCTGAAAGGAAGTTTCAGCCATCACATTTTAGTCAGTGTAGAGAGGAGGTATTTTCTCAGACTGACTAAGGTGTTGAAATGTTTTGAACAACCATGAGGTGAAGTCCAACTGCCTTCTGTTTGCTTTGGATGAATCAACTTTGAGTGAAAAATAATCCTAATCCAAATACTAAGTAAAAAAAACTAATTGACACTGCAATGCTGCAGCCTCCATAAGGTTTTAGTTGTTATTTTTACAGTTGAAATAAATTGTTGAAATATTTGATATTAATTTTGAATAATAGTGGATTTGGTCATCAGATGTAAAGTTTGTAATTGATGGAGACTTTAAAAGAAAAAAAACAGTTGCACCACTGACTGTGTTGGCCCTGTCCTCCTGTGCCAGGCTGCCCTCAGTGCCACAGATATGGCCCTGGCCCTCAACAGGTACCTGTGTACAGCGGTGCTGCCCCTCCTGACCAAATGTGCTCCTCTGTTTGCGGGGACCGAGCCGTTCGCCTCTCTGATCGACTCCCTCCTCCACACGGTGTACCGCCTGTCCAAAGGCTGCTGCCTTACCAAAGCTCAGAGGGACTCTATAGAGGAGTGTCTGCTGGCTGTTTGTGGGTAAGCTAATAAGTACAGTCTTACACTGACACTGGATCTATAGTTGAAGCCATATTTCTTACATTTGTCAGGTTTTAAAGAGACGTTTCCTAAAACCGTATAAGTGTGGGAATAAATGGCCACTTCCTGTGTGTCTCCCTGTAATGCAGTAAGCTGAGGCCTTCAATGATGCAGCACCTGCTGAGGAGGCTGGTGTTCGACGTTCCCCTGCTGAATGAACACACCAAGATGCCTCTGAAGGTAACAAGCCTCTCTTTTCTCATCTTTACTCCATCGCCATAAAATATGGAGATGAAAAAAAACAAAAACACTGTTTATGAGATTTATGTTGTTTTACTCCTATGATGTCATATGGTTAGAAGAAAAGACAAAGTATATTTGATTTTCTATAGTTTCCATAGTTGAGCCATTTTGGCAGAAAATTCAGTTCCACCTCATTGCCTCTATGTTTAAAACAAACACCTTCGGGTTATTGAAGTTGCTTTCAAGGAGAGGGTGAAGGTGTGCTGTTCACTAATGAAGCGTGTTACTTTTCCAGCTGCTGACCAATCACTATGAGCGCTGCTGGAAGTATTACTGCCTGTCTGGAGGCTGGGGCAGCTTTGGAGTGGCTTCAGATGAAGAGCTTCACCTCTCCAGGAAACTGTTCTGGGGAATATTTGATGCTCTGTCCTGCAAGGTGAGACCTCACATTTCCTTTTGTCCTTGTTGCCTCACCAAAGCAGCTGTTTTATAGTTTGTTCTGTGTGTATTAAGGGATAAGAACTGTTTTGTAGACTCTTGTTCAGGAGGCTATATCAAAACCACTGTATTTATTGAAACAGCTTTCTTTGACTCAACATGTGACAGGCTGCAAGGTATTAAAATGTGAAGCGGTAACTGCAGCCTGGGATGGACTGCATCTGTGAAGAGATGAGATCCAAACTGAATGAACATCTGTGTTCCTGTGTTTTAACGATGCAGCGTTATGACCAGGAGCTCTTTAAGCTGGCACTGCCATGTCTGAGCGCGGTGGCTGGCGCTCTTCCTCCAGACTACATGGAGTCCAACTACATGGCCCAGATGGAGAAACAGTCCTCCATGGATTCAGAGGGAAACTTCAACCCACAACCTGCAGACACCACTAAGTATGTAACAAGACTCTAGCTACTATGTGCTGCTGCATTTATAGTGCTCTCAGAAATGAAACATGTAGCATCACTTCTGCTGAATGTCTGCTGACTGACAAACTCTTGTTTATACATCCTGTTTTTATCTTTAGTGTAACTGTTCCTGAAAAGCTGGACTATTTTATAACCAGATATGCCGAGCATAATCATGAGAGGTGGTGCATAGAGAAGGTGAGAAGACAATAAGTCTCAACTTGTCCTAAAGTTAGATTTTATCTGTTTATTTGAACTTTATACTTTTTCTTTTACTAAAACAGCTAACAGTTCATACACACTGCCATACCAACACTGTGCACTTTATTTACACAGCATCACTTATACCCAAGACAATCCAAAGTATCATACAGAAAACACAGACTGAAAATAGCAAAACATAAAAGAAAAGAAAAACATGTTATTGAAGCCATCAAAGAAACAAATGTCAAAGCAGTTCATTAGTCAGATTTTTTTTTAAATCAAAAACTGCATGTTTTCAGTCCTGATTTACAGGAACCAACAGAAACACATGCAATGTCTTCATCTTTTAGGTTCATTGTTTTCAGTTGCCTTGGTGTCAGAAACGTTGTAGATTGTTTCTCAGCAACAAGAACAGGAATGAATGTGGTGATGTCATAGGCAGGGTGGAGTCTCCCCCACCACAACACCAAGGCTGTATGTTTGTAAAGCAATGGCACTGAGGTGCAGGATGGGGCTCCGCACAAGTGAGATGTTTACTGCTTTTAGGAGTTCAAAGAGAGGTGGTGCACTTTTGCAGCCGAGGGAAAAGGTCAGACCTTTCAGGCGGAGTACAGTTGATTGTTAATAGAGAAAGTTAAATCATCAGAGCTGTGCAGATCATCTGCTACTGATGAGAAAATCCCCCAACAAGTCCACCGCCTGGCTGAGCTCATGTATCTGCAGACATGGCAACAGAGAAATACAAAATCAGGGTATGTGTAGATTACATGGACAGAGAGTTGTTGTAAAATAACAATAAGTTTGATTCACTTATTTATTTTTTTATGCCTAACACCAGTAACATTACCAACAAACCAATATTCTATTCTTGAATGACTTCTTGTTTTTTAGTTTTCGCATGGCTGGACATATGAAGAACACCTGTGTGAGAGCAGTAAGACCCATCCCCTGCTGAAGCCATACAAAGCTCTGCCTGAGAAGGTGCTGCTCGCTTTCCTTCTCACACCAATCATGTCTTTACTGTGAATCTAAAGAAACTGTACAAAAAACATCACATTTCAGTTTCACATTCCTTTTATCCTTAAGCTGTTCTAAAACTTTGTCAAGTATTTTTACTTTTTTGATATTTGGTTAGTTTAAGCAGTGATCTATAGCTAGCCTGTGACCTTGCAGGACAAGGAGGCGTACTGCTGGTCTGTCAGAGAGTCTCTGAAGACGATGCTGTCATGGGGCTGGAGCATCGACAGAAACAGAGAGGGAGACACGGCCACCCTCCACAACAAATCCAGACGGATATCAACGGCCAGCCAGGTAGCCTAGTGGAGCAATTCATTCATTCATTAAAACATGCTAACCCGGTCAGTGTGTGAATGAGAGTCATGATTATGTAGATGATCACAAAGGTCAGAAGAAATGAAAAGTCAAAGAAGGTCAAAGGTTGTGCAGCACCATTATTTAGGTTCAAACAATAAAAAAATCAAATCATGATAAACCATTTGGTTCAAACCTCCTTGAATTAAATAACCTGAATATTATTTGGTGATTGTCGACTGAAACACTTTGCATGGATTACACACAACATTCATTTTTCTGCAAGCCCAGTAAGTGAGCAAAATAATGCGCCACAGTTTTTTTGTGTATCATTTCTACACATGGCCCATGATGTACTTTAAATCATTAATGGCATGACAGTATGATTACATTATTGCCCATGAAGAGAAACGTCTGACCAGAAGGTTCTGTGGTCAGAAAATTCTGCAGAGTGAGGTTAGTGTGGTTTGTGACATTCTGCTCCTAATGTCCACAGCTGTCTTTTGAAGGAGCTCCAGCTTTCAGCCCAAGACCTGTTGACATGAGCAATGTTACACTGTCCAGAGATATGCAGGTAAATATGTTTCTCTAAATAAACCCTGAAAGTACAAAGCTGCAATAAATGTATGTAAATAATTAGTCACAGGGCTTCAACCTGTGTCCTAAATTAAAAATAAATGTTATTTTCAGTGTTATGCAACCATACATGATAATCATTTTGTATTTCCAGTCTATGGCTGAGCTGCTTGCTGAAAATTATCATAATATCTGGGCAAGACAGAAGAAAATGGAGCTAGAAGCTAAAGGTAACAGGCAGCACAACACAGCAAGACCTCTGATGTTCATATGATGCTTCTGTTATTTTAGTCTGACATTCATTTACCTTCCTAAATATTATGCATAACTGTCAAGGCAATATTCAGTTTAGATGTTTTTTTAATATTCCACCACAGCCAAACAAATAAGAGTCAGTTACTTAGAGTGGTAGTGAGAGAAGGCCTCCCCAAAGTAAAGCTCTGCTGTTTTTAGACAGACATCCTCCTCGTTTTTTGCCTCCAGATCTTTTCAGACTGTCAACAAGGTGTAATGAATAATTTGAATAAAAACTTAGTTCTCTTTGGGGGTTTGTTTGCTGCTTTAGGTGAAATGGTCTAGGGTTTTCTGTGTGTTTGCTCATTGACATCTTCAGGTGGAGGAAGACATCCTCTTCTAGTTCCCTATGACACGCTGACTGCCAAAGAGAAATCCAAGGATCGAGAAAAAGCTCAAGACATTCTCAAGTTTCTCCAGATCAACGGTTACATCGTATCCAGGTAGAAACACGTCCATTCTTCCTTGTAGACTGATTAGAAGCTCAGTGAAGTATAATTATATCTATTTAGATTGAATCCTTTTGAGAAAAAATAATCTTTGCTGCATCTTTGGTGTACTTGCACAGTCTAATACTACATTTTGCTGTGCTGTTTGCTGGAAAACCAGCTGCTACAGTATGTATGGACAGGATGTCCATACTTAGCATTTGTTGCTTTCATCTCACTAGTGATGAACTGCAAGTTTAACAAGCCAAAGAAAATATGGACAATGGATTGATGAGAACAGGCCCTGTTTTGTGCAACAGAAAATGTTTCAAAGAGGTTCTAATTCAGCTTAAACTTCAGGATAATTTGTAGATCAACTAGGTCAGGAGCACTTCAAACAGCCCCATGCTAAGGTAATACATTAAATCTTACACTTAATATACAAAGTTTTGAAATGGTAATCTTTTTGGAGTTAATGAGAAAATTTGCTGCTTTTGTTGTTTTTTGAGACAATTCAGGAAAAGCTGGATTATTGGAACTTCAGTTGTCTGAACCTGCTACTTACTGACGCGTCAGCTGACATTTGTTATTTAGGTGTTATTTTGCTGTAGAATGTCTCACTGTTGGGTCAGTGCATGCTCTACCTCATAGCTTTGGCTGAAATAGAAGAGACATGCTGCACTGTTTGAATCTTCTGTTTCAGAGGAAAGAAGTCTCCAGAGCTGGACACTCCAGCAATCGAGAAGAGGTTTGCCTACACATTCCTCCAGAAGCTCATCACATATGTAGACCAGGCTCACCAGCATATGATGGAGTTTGGTATGATTCTTCAGTTGTTGCCTACTTATGAAATATCACATGACCCATATCATGAAATGACAGTCTGAACCATGTTATGCAGCTGAACTCCTACAACTACTGTCCTAGACATTGTTGTCAAGAAAGACAGGCTTAACTTCTAAAAATATACAATGTACTGGACTAATGAGAAATGAGTTTTTCTACAGAGTTCTCTTTAGCTTCTCTAAATTGACAATTTGAGGAAAGTGTTTAATGCATGTAAATGTATGCAGATTTCACAGTTTGTTCCTGTTCTTTATGTCTTTCAGATGTGGGAGCAAAGCTGAAAGGAGGAAAGATTCCTCATGAACAGCAAATAAAGTTCTTTGGAAAGGTCTCACCTCTTTTAGTTTGTTTTCATTCAGTTCTGATTTTTATAGTATTTTTACACTTTACTGTGTTTCAGAAAGTCCTGATCTCATCCCAGCAAGAAATCTGTCAGTTGATGAATTATCAATTATTGACCAATTATCAAATGGAATTATTAGATGTAAAATAATTGTCAGATGCATTTCAAAGAGAAGTTTGAGTTGTAAGTCATTTCTCTTGGAATGTACAGAAATTCCTTTATTTCATCCTGCCTTCTTTCTGGTAAATACCACAGTGAGTTTTCAGTCTAAGTAAAATATTTGCTCATCATGTCTTTATGACTGAATATTTCAGAAAGCTGGATTTGGAGAGAAAATGTATGAAGTGATCAAAAGCGGTGTGTGAGAGCACTGCTGGTCATCATTTGAGCTAACTGTTTGGGAAAAATAGCAACAATCTGTAAATTATGTTTAAAATGATGAGAAAACCTGGGGGGTTTCAGAACAGGGGAGGAACCAAAAGACCCTCCAAACCCTAACCCACCTCTGTAATGTTCCTGTTTGATTAATAAATGTATTTACACTCTCTGTGCATCATTTTACCACCAGGTTGTTTTGCCGTTGGTGGATCAGTACTTCAAAAACCACAGGCTGTACTTCCTGTCCACAGCCATTCATCCAATCAGCAGTGGAGGCCATGCCTCAAATAAGGAGAAGGAGATGGTGACCAGGTGAGAACCACAAACCCAGCTAGCTTCAGACTGTGTTGGAGCAGAAGTATGTTTCACACTGAGGAAAGTCTTGCAGCATCTCGTAAATGATCGTCTGTACCCCCAGGCTGCATCACCACATCTTCTCTTTATAGTCTTCCTTTTAATAATTCAACTTTCTCATCCTAATTTTGTGAATCTTTTCAGTCTTTTTTGCAAACTTGGAGTTCTTGTCAGACATAGGATATCCTTGTTCGGTAAGGCTGCTTGATCCCTTGCTCTAAAATGCTTCTGTTACTGTTTTGCCAGCAATCTTCTTTTGGTTTGATGGAACTGGTGTGTTGCTGTTTTTCTTGGCATGCCATCATCTTCTAAACCTGCTCAATTAGAACAAAGCAGGAATCATGTACATATTAGGCGACAACGCAGTTTACTGGAACGTAAATTGTTCCAGTAACTATTGCTATAAATGACAATATTATTGTTTTGAGACCATCTTCAAGCAATATATTGATCATGGCAGAATAATGTTTGCCCTCTCAAAGACCAATAACCTTTTGTAAAGAATGTTTAAAACTAGAGCTGGAAGAAATTTTAAACATCCAAAATAAAGCACAATCAAAAGCATTAAATAAAAAGGAAATAAAAACCACCTTCAGCTGAAACTAAATAGATTATGATATCTATGTAAATCAAATAGCCCTTCAAAAATATGAATCATCATACTGGAAATTATTGAACTCTTGAATGATTTACCATGTGGTAAATCATTTAATTTTCATACTTTTGTGCCAAATCTTTGGAATCTCTAGGGGTCATTGGCCATATCAATATTAGCACCCATACTGTAAATGGAGAGATCTCTCTTACGGTGCTAAAGGGCACTAAGGCTGGAAGCAACAACCCCATCAGACCTCTGACAGGCTGGGCTCTCTCGGCTGCTTTTTGCAGCTACAGTGCCTTGCTTAGAGGCACTAGTTTGGGATACTGACCACCACTGGCTCTGTAGATTGTTATGAGGATGCTGGTGTTGAACAGTATTTGTCAGACTGCCAGTGGTAATCCTCCACCAGCTGAGGTCTTCGCAGGCCTCTGCGGAGACGACCTTCATGCTGCTGCTGCTGCTGCTGCTGCTGCTGCTGCTGAAAGGTCATGACCTGTACAGGGTGATGATAATCTCCTTTGTTTCATGCAATAAATAGTTTATTCCAATACAGACTGACTGTGATCTCAGTCTGGAGCTGTACAACAAATGACAGAAGGGAAAGCTTCTGATAGTCTGTGGATATGATGGGATTACATGCTGAGCTAAAATCACTGTGCAGAATTGCGGTACAGATGATGACTCAGAGACGCTCTGTAATGTGTGCTTTAATGGTTACTGAGGTCAGCTAGACATGATGCCAGTCATTCACCAGGCCAAGGTCACCAAGGTTCCAAGTTTTGTCTGGTTTGTTGTCCAGTCATGATGCTCATGTGTTTTACATGCAAATTCTGCACACCTGAGTTCATGTAGACCAGACACTGTTATTCTGCGTATTCTGACATTTGGTATTTTTTTATATTTATTTATAGTGGCTCCTGAATGGTACAGCTTGTGCAAGTATTTCCCTGGTGCCCTGGTGTAGGATGACTATTTTTCTTTTCTTGACCAATCTGATTATTCCACTGCAGCCAGCAGACATGCCATAAACTTTTCTTACTTGTCGGCAAAGTCCATCTTCTCCTTTCTGTTTGTTAGCCTTGAGGAAAAAAATTTTCATTTAGAGCCAAATCTGTCCCAGTTACTCATGAAGTGGCTTAAATGCTTTCCACTTCGCATCTGTTTGTACATCCAAACAGAGGCTGAGTCATGCTGGAACTCTCTAAGATACTCAATGGTTTTAGTAAGGAGATGTGTGAGAATGTAAAACATATATAGTTGGTTACAATAGTTAAACTGTACAGCTTTAATTATAATAAAAATCCATTTAAAGGTTCATCTTGCAGAGCACTACTGATATGGTAATATCTTTATCGTCTTCATACAGATGAGTGTAAGCATACAGTCAGATCTGCTTCACAAAGTGTTTTTATTCTTTCCAGCATTTCCCCAATTATCCGGAAACACCAACATATTCAATCTACTTTCTGTTCACTGTGCCAGGTGCCCATGCTGCCATCACTCCACACTCACAGTTCAAGTAAAATAAAAAGTACACCGTCCATTAGTTCTGGGATCCTAACCCATACATCAGCTGGTGTTCATGATTTAGTAGAATCTAAAACTACATCAGATACCTGTGTATCTTTAGTTAGAAAACACTAAAATACAAAAGTATGTTTAGAAAACCCCCCAAAACAAATACATCCCCAAAGCCAATATATAAATACAAAATAAGCTTTTACTGGTTTTCACCCAGACTGTGGGGAAAAAGTTCCCCACTATCCCACTACATCATCTTTACTCTCATCTGTAGAATTTCAGCGTCACTTCATTTCAAAGATGTCCTTAGTAGCTTAATAGCTTTACATCTAAGGACATCTGTGTTTATATGCATGCTTTCTGTTGTGTGTGTGTTTTGTTCCACCATCCACTGCACCCATGGTAAAAACCCATCAGAGCAGTTTCTAAGGTCTGTGTGCTAAATTAGATAGAAGGTAGTGACAGCAACCCCTGTTGACAGACTGTGGTTCTGGTATTTAGCTCATCATGTGGTTTCTGTTTTCCAGGGAACAATGCAACATCAATCGTCAACTGCCTGCAGATACTAGGACAGAGCCTAGATGCGAGGTACTGTTGTTTTCATTAAAACAACTTGCAAAAACATTAATAGATTAATAAACAGCTGTCTTTGCATATTTCACATTGATATAATTTGGCAGTGTACAGCAAAAACTGCTTTGATTAATATAATAATATTAATTATAAAGCACACAACTGTGATCTTGAAGGTCCTACTTATGTTTTCCAGTAAAGCCATATAGAAAATTATGTTGGGCCACATTTGGCCCCTGGGTGTTGAGTTTGACACATGCATTAGAACACATGACTTGCTGAGTCTTGTTTGTCAGATTAAAAGTACCTTTTGAAAACAACTTTTAAACAGGTAATAAACACAGTTTTCATTAAGCCCATATCCCTGTTTTTTAAGTAGTTTTCATTGATCTGATGTACTATTCTAATTACAGTTTACATTAAGTATGTAGACTGTAATGGACCTCAGTGCAGCTTTTGACACTGTTGACCATGACATATTACTGAATCGACTGGAGAGTTGGGTCGGACTCTCCGGTCCAGTGCTTAACTGGTTTGAATCGTACATAAAGAACAGGAATTTCTTTGTTTCAATTGGAAACTTCTCATCAAAGAGGTCAAAGGTCACATGTGGGGTACCCCAAGGTTCAATCCTAGGACCCCTCTTATTCAATATCTATATGCTCCCACTAGCTCAGGTTATAACAGGAAATAATATCAGCTACCATAACTATGCAGATGACACACAGCTCTACATTACGATGTCACCAGGAGACTCAGAACCCATCCAATCACTGAACAGATGTTTAGAACAGATAAATGTGTGGATGTGCCAAAACTTCCTCCAGCTGAACAAAAACAAAACTGAAGTTATTATTTTTGGACCTAAAGAGGAACGATCTAGAGTCAGTGCACAGCTTCAGTTATTACAACTAAAAACCAGTGATCAGGCCCGAAACCTGGGAGTAGTGATGGACTCTGACCTGAACCTTCAGAGCCACGTAAAGACAGTCACAAAGACAGCCTTCTATCACCTGAAGAACATTTCCAGGATTAAAGGACTAATGTCTCAGCCAGATCTAGAGAAACTCATCCATGCCTTTATCTTCAGTCGTATTGATTATTGTAACGGCGTCTTCACAGGTCTGTCCAACAAATCAATCAAACAGCTGCAGCTGATCCAGAATGCTGCTGCTGCAGTTCTCACTAAAACCAGGAAGATAGAGCACATAACACCAGTTTTAAAGTCTCTCCACTGGCTCCCTGTAGCTCAAAGAATAGACTTTAAAATACTGTTGTTAGTTTATAAATCACTGAATGGTTTAGCACCACAATACATTAAAGATCTGCTGTTATTGTATCAACCTTCCAGAACTCTCAGGTCTTCTGGTTCTGGTCTGCTCTGCATCCCCAGAACCAGAACCAAACGAGGAGAAGCGGCATTTAGCATCTATGCACCAAAAATCTGGAACAAACTTCCAGAAAACTGTAAAACAGCTGAAACACTGACTTCCTTTAAATCTCAACTAAAAACCCACTTGTTTAGAGTTGTATTCAAAACGTAATCAATTGCAAATTTATTGACGGAATCTGACTATGTTGTGTTTTTATTGTTGATTCTATGTTGCATTGTATTTTTGTGTTTGATTTGATGTAAAGCACTTTGAAATGCCTTGCTGCTGAAATGTGCTATATAAATAAAGTTTGATTGATTGATTGATAATGTCTGTAATGTTTCAAACATGAAACTGTCATGTTTTCATTAGCTGTAAGCAGACAGTCATCAAGGCTTTCGTTAAGGGAAAAGTTTCACTTGGTGATAAACTTTCTGAAATAAATGAACTTTTCAATAATATTATCTATTAATTGGGTCTGTATATCCTGACAATAAAGAAAGTAAATGTGAACACATGCAGTTTGAATAGTTTGAGACTGTCAGCTCTCAAACAGTCTCAAATGTAAATCAGTAACATGAGCTTCATATCCCCAAGTCATGGTTCTTCTGACCATGGCAATAACACCAAACCTTTTTCTCTCAGGACAGTAATGAAGACTGGACTGGAGTCAGTGAAGGCAGCTCTGCGGTCCTACTTTGATAGTGTGGCAGAAGATTTGGAGAAAACTCAGGAGAACCTGAAGCTGGGCCAGTTCACCCACTCCAGAGAGCAACCACGCGGAGTGACTCAGATCATCAACTACACCACCTTCGCCCTGCTGCCAGTGCTGTCCTCCCTGTTTGAGCACATTGGGCAGAATGTGTTTGGAGAGGACCTCATGTGTGCGTAACGACATGAGTTTGACTATATTTGTTCTCCAAGCAGAATGTTCATGTTTCCAAAATGCTTGTCTCTCTTGTTCCAGTGGATGAAGTCCAGGTGTCCTGCTACAGAATACTGAATAGTCTCTACTTTCTGGGAACCAACAAAAGTATCTATGTGGAGAGGTACTGAAGATCCTACACTTCTCAACCTCCATTAATAATCAGCTTACATTTAGTGATACATCCAAAAATGTGAAAGTCAAGCTTTGTGTTAGTATTATGCATTTCTTGTATGATGAATCATGCAAGTAGTATCATTGGTGACAAGTAAAGTACAGAAGTGCCTCAATTGGTGGCTCATTGCTGCTTGTGATCTTCAGTTTGCAGCCAAACATCTAGACAATATTTGTTGCTTTGGTATAGCAACAGTTTAACAGCTTCTGAGAAAGTCTCAGTTTTAATGTTGTATTTAATGTTGTAGCAGTGATACTTCATCTATTACCTTAGACAAAAGATGTAGCCATAAGTATCCAGTTTGCTTTGGCTTATTTAGTAAATGAGGGAATGTCTCAGCCTCGCCCTGACACGTCGTCCTGCTGGGCTGGCTGGGATGTACCTCCTCTGCCTCTAGTTGTACTAGTGAATTACCTCAAATACAGGGTCAGTAGTTAGTTTTAGTCAACTCAAATACTTTTTTACAATCTTCTCATACATCCTCTTTATTTACCCACTGTCACATGATCTAACTTCATCACTTCCTCTCCTGTTTCCATGCACATCAGACAGCGGCCAGCTTTAGGAAAGTGTTTAGCTGCCTTCTCAGCAGCCTTCCCTGTCGCCTTCCTGGAGCCACAGCTCAACAAGTTTAACGGCTTCTCCATTTACAACAACAAAGCAAGCAAAGACAGAACAGGTACTCTGCTTTACATTCAGCAGCCTTATTTAATGATTAAATTGGGCTTCAGGGTCTGTTAAATGAGAGTCTTTAACAGTCAAATCAATTCAACTCAACATCTTTAACAAGTATTTTTACAAAAGCAATGTCTTTCATAGAACATAAAATCACCGCCCAACTTGGTTTATTGAAGACCTTAATGAACTGGGAATTAAACATTTAACTATATGATGAGGATGGAATGTAAAACAAAATCTTTTTGTTGTAAAAGTATCAACATAAATCAGAAATAAACATTTTACTTAGTGATGAACATCTTAACACTGCTGGCAATGCAACATAGCTTAATCTGTAACTTACATCCTGTAGATTCTTCTGGATTATAATTGAGTGGCCACGAGCAGTGGAGAGAGACTTACACAGTATCACAAATGACATCAGCTAACCTCACCCTTCTTTCTGTCAGAGGTAATTCAAGCAAGACTGCTGGCAAATTGGGAAACTGTAGAAATCCACATCAAAAACCCAACAAAGATCAAACTAAACAAGGCAGGGAGTGCATGTTCTGGAAGGGCATTATGAAGTCACTGATGGAACATTTTTATTTGTGCCACTAGAGCAGGGGTGTCAAACTCCAGTCCTCAAGGGCCAGTGTCTTGCAGTTTTTAGATGTGCTACAGGTACAAAACACTGGAATGAAATGGCTTAATGGCCTCCTCCTTGTGTAGATCAGTTCTCCAGAGCCTTGCTAATGAACTAATTATTCTATTCAGGTGGTGAAGCAGAGGCACATCTAAAAGTTGCAGGGCAGTGGCCCTCCAGGACTAGAGTTTGACACCTGTGCACTGAGGGAAATAAAAACAAACCCAGGACAGCCACAGGGAGGCCTGTTAGCTGCTGTGCCTGGGGCCCCTGATAGTATGACGAGCCTTAACAACAACAACAAGGCTAATTCATGGAACAGGCAACAGAACTCAGAGCCTACAGTGACCACCACAAAACCTAACAAGAGAAAAACCTGTATTAGAGTTCTGCATCACTTTGTGACACATTGTTATACTTTTCTGCTCTCAGCTTTGGGTCTGCCAGGGCCAGTTGGAGATGTGTGTCCTTTGGTTCCAAACCTCGAAAAGTCTCTGGAAGAGATCATGGAGCTGGCTGAGTCTGGCATGAAGTATACTCAGATGCCTCATGTGATGGAGGTGAAACACTCATTTTTCAACTTTACTCATTATCATGAAGAAGGTCCGCTTCCTCAGGGCGAATCACGTTTCCATTTCTTGGTAGCTCAGTCCAGGGGTGATCAAAGGGCAGTCCAGAGATGTACTGCCTTGCAAATTTTCCTGAATAAAATGAATAGCTTGTTAGCAGGCCTCAGGAAACTGACTGACTGAAGATGAGGGAATTCAGGTGATCATTCTGGTGTGTTAGAGTCAGGGTGCATATGAATGCAGCAGGATGGTAGGTCTGGATTGGACCTGGACATCTCTACCCTGCCTGTCTGATGTCTCCATGTGTTCTGAGGAAGAGCTTATGTTGCCTCTGTTACACCCCAGACTTTCCTAACAAGGTAGGAAAGTAGGAGAGCCGTACATGGACTCAGTTGAATAGTGAGGTGAAGATGACAAGTTTGGGCAACTAATCAGTAATTAACACTGGGAAGTCTCAGTAATCATTTCCAAAGAGGAAAAACAAGAAGGCGAGAGAGGATTTAAATTTGAAGCATTTCATCGACCAACAAAATAATTGCTGCACTGTTGGTTCAGCAATATTGTTTTGAGAAAGGAGTATGTAGAGACTTCCAACACAGTTCTTATACATTCTGCTCACTACAGACTTGTCCTGTCATCCTGCACTGCTGGCTTTATTCTACAAAAGATGCATACAGTAGACAGTAATTCCAGAGAAACCTAGGAGAGAACATGCTTCACAGAAAAAAAGCTTTTTGCCCTTATCTCAGAGGCTAACACAGACTCTATCAACAATGACCAAAGTGATCCCAAGGGGAATATCCCAAATTGCTACCTGGTGAGGTTATGCGTTATGTGTGGGACCGCAGTAGTTCTGGAAGTAGCCTTCTTTCCACAACCACTGAGTGGCCGGTTTAAACCCCCACTCCTTGAATCTCAGTCACTTTGCAGATATGTCAGTGGGCAAGACACATCAGGCCCCAGTGGAGGACAGCCTTAATGCTCTTAGTCTGCCCCAAAAAGAACTGACTAGAATAGAAATATCCTTTATTGTTTTACAGCGGAGATATTTAAGTGTTATTGCAGCATAGGGACATGCAGCTTCAAACATCTCTGTATTAATGAATGTGCTATTTGCATAACACATTTCAGCAACAAGGCAGTTCAAAGTGTTTTACATCATAAACATACAAAAATAACATGATAAAATAAAACATCTGATAGGTATTTTTTAAACCTACATAAAAAGAGAACCACAGACAACGTTTATGAGTTTTCAACCAAGCTTCTGCAGAAGGAGAAGACACAGCAAACCACTTCTCCAAGGTGTTTACCATGTGTTCTGACTCCCTGTAGCAGAGCCTGTCTTTTTATTAAGCAGGAGGAAAGAAAGGAGTCGGGAGTGAAATGTGGGAGAGTGATCAATTAAAAGAAGGGGGCTATTCTGAAACAAGGAAGAACTTCATTCTACACACTCACAGTTTAAGGAGTATACCAAGATAAGAAGCAGCTGCAGCTTCAAGGTTTAGGGAAAAAGAAAGTTTTGTCTTTCACACAGTTTAACAAATTCTTCCTGTCTGGGGTGTGAATACTAAACCTTTAAATGAAAAGCAAACTGGTAACTACTTATGTAAGAATGATAACAAAACATAATTATTCTAACAACATCATACAATTGAAAAACCAGTAACAAACATTACATTTTATCAAGTGCCAAAATGTCAAGTGAACATCAATACACATCAACCATGTGTACTGATGATCATCAAAATTATCAATACACATCATGACGCATAAATGCATGGATGAGTTTCTCTAGATCTTGCTGAGACATTAGTCCTTTAATCCTGGAAATGTTCTTCCGGTGATAGAAGGCCGACTTTGTAATGGGCCAGACTTTCTTGTAATGGACCAGACATTGTCTATGGCCCGATAAAGCATCAGTATGTGTTTGTCCTTTTTGTGTAGGTAGTGTTGCCCATGTTGTGCAGCTATATGTCACACTGGTGGGAGCATGGACCAGAAAGCAATCCTGACAAGGACGACAGCTGCTGCACATCTGTTACCTCAGAGCACATGAACACACTGCTGGGAAACATTCTGAAAATCATCTACAACAACCTGGGAATTGACGAGGGGGCCTGGATGAAAAGACTGGCTGGTAAATCAGCACAAACAATGCTTGTAGCAGAGACACTGCATTTAAATGGACTGTAGATTCTTATTCCCTACAACGTTCTCCTTATGGATGTATTTTACTGCATGGCTAAATCAGTCAAGTTAAGACACATATAGCTACCTTTAACTCTGTTCTGACTAATTTAAAGACCTCACAGGTAACAAGTAGCAGATGTCTTTGAATTTACATTCGTTTTATTTTATGCTTACTTGCAAATGTCTTTCTTTATACCTGTCCTCAAGTCTTTTCCCAGCCAATCATCAGCAAAGCTAAAGCCCAACTGTTACAGACACACTTCCTGCCTCTTATGGATAAACTCAAAAAGGTACATCTCTTTTTCACCTTGTTGTTCTGTGCTCTGGTTATGTGCTACAAAGGCCATTTATAAAGTAAAGGTTCCGTTGCCACTGGCAACAAAACAGAGTCACTTTGTTGAGAAAAAAAGGAAAACGTATTGACATAATAGAACTACAGACTGGCCACTGAAACAAAGGTAGAACCCAGCTTTCACCAGTCAGTCAGAATAAGTCTGTTAGAAAAAATGAAGATGTTTCAGGGACCAAATGGTTCTGTCTACCATGGAATGTTTTCATACCTGACAGTATGTCACTTCTTCTCTTTCATCTTTACATTTCAAACGCTAAAAATGTTAAAGTGTCAAAACCACTTCTATGATTTAAAAAGATTAACTACTGTGCTTTCATTCTGTGAACATGAAAACTTTAATTATGATTTTTTTTTTTACAGAATACCATAGCTACAGTTTCACTTTTGACTAGATTATTTGAACATTCAGTGATATGGAGGTGACAGACGTCCATCTCCAGCGCTTCACTGTCTGGAAGGTTTTCACCCAGACTGGATGAAGCTATTAATCATCAAACCCACATTGAGTTAGATGGTAGTGAGTGAGCAGCAACCGAGAACTGAACATGTGAACATGACGTTATCTTTTTCCATCCTCCATCTTATTTGATGAGAAGCTCACAGCTCTGATTTAGGAAGCAATGAAAATAAAAGATGGACAGATGTGACTTTGAAAGAGAACCTCTGTTTTCTAGAAATGAACTTTTTCAGTAGACTGTTGAACCATGCTGCAGAGGTTTTTAAACTTCTGTTGGATATTTATACTGAAACACACTGCAAACACTCTGCCTCTGTGTAAGACTGCACCAATCTGTTCCTGTGTTCTGCAGAAAGCTGCAGTGGTTCTGATGGATGAGGAGCAGAGCAGGGCTGAAGGGAGAGGTGAGATGTCTGAGACAGAGCTCCTCATCATGGATCAGTTCACCATACTGGTCAGAGACCTGTATGCCTTCTACCCGCTGCTCATACGATTTGTGGACTACAACAGGTACAGTGTTGTTGTGTAACACTGTGGAAATGTGTGTCCTTGCATCCATTGTGTTTGTTTCACCAACCGATCTATGACCAAGTGGAAGTAACTGCTTTTTAAGGCTAAATAGCTAAAACTAGAATATTTTTGTCAACACATCAATTATATCCTAGTAATCTTACTGATAGGACACTTACTGGAGTGAAGCATGTCACTGCACTGCCTGATGTATAAATCTGTACTACAGAGGAAGATGGCTAAAAGAGTCCAACCCAGAGGCAGAAGAGCTGTTCAGAATGGTGGCTGAAGTTTTCATATTTTGGGCCAAGTCTCATGTAAGAACCTTACTTTTCTGGAGTAACTTTGTATTTTTTTTTAAACACAATGATAGACATTTCAATATTAATAACTAGCACACTGCAGCAATTTCAGTAACCAAGTGGTCACAAGAGCACAGTGAAGGTTTTAGATGTGGGCCATATGGTGCAAAAAGGATGCACCAGCACCTGATAAAAAATTATTCAGTTAAATGTAGAGTCTCATTGTCTCATTTTGATTGGTTGGTTTGGCAGCAGAAGGAGGGGCTTGTAAAGTATGCCATTTACGTATTAACTGCCAATGTAAGTACATGCAAATGATGCATTATTAACACTGTGATCTCCTAATAACCCATATTTTATTTGTGCTAATATGAATATCTGGATGTGGCTGTATGTAATGAACCTGGTCAGGAGTGCATGAACTCAACAGTGACTCAACTGGAGGACTCAGGTTTTCTTACGGTTCTATTATCTCAAAGGCAGTGGCGGTTCAGTGAGGCACGGTTCAGAGAATGCAGTATGTCAGTGTGACTCCAAGTTGTTTTGTCATCTATCTGTAGAACTTCAAAAGAGAAGAGCAGAATTTTGTGGTCCAGAATGAAATCAACAACATGTCATTCCTTATCTCCGACACCAAGTGCAAGATGTCAAAGGTACGACACACAGGCACGTTCAAAAGGAATAAAGCAACAAACAATTACTGACAAAAAGGATAATATCATTAAATGTATAATAATCTATGTCAATAAGTACTGTCTTATCAAGATAATTTGGACATATGTTAAAATAAGCATATGTATCCCTTTTCATTTGATTGGGCTTCAGGGTATAGTTTCAGACCAGGAGAGGAAGAAGATGAAGAGGAAGGGTGATCGATACTCGACTCAGACCAGTTTGATCGTGGCCACGTTGAAACGCCTGCTGCCTGTGGGACTGAACATCTGTGCTCCAGGAGAACAGGAGCTCATCGCCCTGGCTAAGAACCGATTCACACAGGTAGCAGGATGGCACAGATACACTTAGTTTGAATAGTTCACAACAAGCTGAATCGGAGAGGCTCAGGTAACTTTCAAAGCTGATTTGGGATTTCTTTTCAACTGCTGCATTTTCACCTCAAACAGACTACATGGATTGTACCCAGAGGTGCACCAATTTATCGGTGTCAAATTTCTTAATTTTGGGAGATCGGTCAATTTTTACATATGAAGCCGATCTTATCCAACGATCTTATTTAGCTTGGCAAAGGTCTAAGAATCAACCGCTGTCCTCTTTTGCTCAGATAAGAGAAAGGTTTGACTGACAGGCTGGGGATCCAAGTTATGTCTGCAAGTTTACAATTAACAATAGTGAACCCACTGTTGCCAACTCAACAATTGTCTTGCTATATTGAGCAACATTTCAGACAAAATAATTGGTTTGGACCAAAATCGAAATCGGCAGTTTAAGCTTTTTAAAAGATCGGTAATCTGTAATCAGCAATGGTCCAGAAAACTGCAATCGGTGCACCCCTAACTGTACCAAAATGAGACGAAAATCCATGTTTGTAGTTAAGGTTGAAAGCCAAAGACCAAAATTTAGCTTTAAGGATTGTTTTAAAAGACAGTAAGGTGGCCTCTCTAATGGCTAGCTCTGCTCTCAAAGCTGAATAAAGGAATGCAAACATTTTGCATCACAGAAAAACATAAACAAGACAACACATGAATTTGCTTTTTTTTAAAGCAGTTATTGAAAAAATGTGCATTTGTCAACAGAAGGACACGGAGGATGAGGTTCGAGAGATCATCAGGAACAATCTCCATTTACAAGGGAAGGTAAAAATGATTTTCTTTTGTCATTGTAACAAAATGTCATTAGATTGCTAAAAAGAAAATCTGTTGAAATTAACATTTTGTCTTTTCCAAAATGGCATTAAGTGTGTGCATGTGTATTTTACAATTTGAGTGATTTTCCAATGGAAGTGCTCTTCCTATGTATAACTTATGCAGCTGGAGGATCCAGCAATTCGCTGGCAGATGGCTTTGTACAGAGACCTGCCCTACCACTATGAGGACACGTCTGACCCAGAAAAGACTGTGAAAAGAGTCCTGGACATTGCTCATGTCCTCTTCCACCTAGACCAGGTTTTAATAATAGGAATACATGCTTCTGAACACTTCATAACCCTTCTGTATAACAATAAGTATTAGTGGTGGTTTGATACTGAGTACGCCTCTTTGTGTTTCAGGTAGAGCATCCTCAGCGCAGCAAGAAAGCTGTATGGCACAAATTGCTGTCCAAGCAAAGGAAGAGAGCCGTGGTTGCTTGTTTCAGGATGGCACCCCTCTATAACCTGCCAAGGTATGACGAGGGGAGAGAACAGAAGGCAGTCTGGAGAGAGAGAGAGAAAATGGGACAGGGGCTAAGGGAGAGTGCATAATCTGGGTAACTTGGAAATATGAATCTAATGCTAACAAAGAGCTAGACATGAGGAATCTAATTAAACTAAAATAACTAAAGTTATTTTAGTGAAATACAACTAAAGGGCTGAACAAGGGTAAAACAGAAAGAAAGCTGATCTGCACTGCAGACTAGAAAATGAATCTAACACGAATGAAACACTAAACATAACACACATAATAATACTAGAATATCCTAATGAAAGAACTGAAGCAAAGGAAAACAGAAATACTGGTAATCTAATCAAGGAATATAAACTAAGGAACACATAAATAAGAAAGAAACCCAAAACAACTCAAGATCCTGATGAACGCTTCTTGTTATTGCTTCTTTTTAGACAGAAATAGACGGACAAATGGATGGAATTTATTGTACACATGACACATATTTTAGAAACATTAACTAGTTCTCTGAATAAAAGTACTTTTTTTGTTTTTAAACTAGGCACAGAGCTGTGAACTTGTTCTTGCAAGGCTATGAGAAGTCCTGGATCGAGGCAGAAGAGCATTATTTTGAAGACAAACTCATCGAGGACCTTGCTGTAAGATATTGTGCATTCAAAGTTAAACAAATAGGAAAATTTTTATCCTAACAAAAAAAGTCAGACTTGAAAAAACTGTTTTGAATCATGAATTTAAACTTTACTCAGTAGTTTGTCCAATGTGTGTAAAATGGTCTGATTGCAGAAAGCAGGTGAAAGAGAGCCATCTGAAGAAGAGGAGGGCATAAAACACATCGATCCTCTCCATCAACTTATCCAGCTCTTCAGCAGAACAGCCCTCACTGAGAAATGGTGGGTTCAAAAGTCATATAGTCTTTTGAACTATATGACAAACATTATTAGATATTTTTGATTTTGTTTTAAACCAATCCAACTGTGCTGCTTGAAGAAAAAAATTAGGTTTTAGAATTCATTAAAAAAAAATTCTTTTGGTGGTTTAGTCTGACAAGGTTTTTCAAATAACTTTAGACCTCAGATTTTTTCTCCACTAGTGAAGCCATATCAGATTTTCTTGATAAAACTAATCTTCCATCCTTATCGGGGCCACATTGGGAAGGAAGAAACTCTAAAGGTAATAAACACTTCAGAACAGAACAGCCCCAGACCTGGATGGGTAGAACCTGAATTCTGTAAAATGTTAAAGATCCCTCTAAAAGTCCCTTTATTAAAAATGGATCTTCATTCAAAAATGACAGGTTTCTTACCAATGTCATTATGTGCAACTAATGTATCATTGATTTAAAAAAAAAAAAAAGATAAACCCCCACAAGTGTGGTTCTTATTGCCCAATTAACTTAGTCAATGTTGACAGCAAAATTGTTTCCAAGATTCTGACAAAGAGGACTTGAGAATTTTCTGGCCGTCTCAGTTAAATCTGAACAGACTGGCTTTGTTAAAAATAGAATATCTAACAAACATGAGAAAATTACTTAACATCATTCAGTATTCTACAGTAAAGAAGATACAAGGGCTTGTTATTGGACATATAGAAGGCCTTTGATTGTGTAGAGTGGCCTCATTTATTTGAGGTCTTGGAGAAATTTGGACTAGAAGAGGCCTTTATAAACTTAGTTAAACCTATATACCTTTCTCTTAAGGCCTGTGTGCTGATTAATGCCTCTAGCTCTTCAGAATTTTAATTGTAAAGATCTACTTGACATGAGACAAGAAGTGGACATGTAGTCCCTTTAATTTATTAGGAGAACTTAGAAGCATGAAGAAATCCCGTTTGAAGAGGGAAGATAATCCGATTCTGCAAAATACAGTGAAAAGTTGGCAAGATATGAACAATTATATTGGTAGGAAGGATTCTTTTACCTATAAGAAAAATAATCCTTTTCTTATCAATTATCAACAGTAAAGGTTTCCTCCTGGGGGTGAATTCATCAGTATTTGGAAACTGGCACAAAAATGGTATCAAAACAATAGCAGATCTATTTGATAATTGATGACCTTTGCCCAACTTCAAAATAAATTTGGCCTCTGATCCAAGGATTTAAATTACTACCTTCAAATTCGTCACTTTGTAACGTCTGGTATTAAGGTGTCGCAGGACCCCTGCACACTTCCAGGGCCAATAGCGAAATTCCTTATCAAGTTTCCCTTAACTAAAGGTTTTAGTTTGAGACTCTACAATGTTTTACAAGTAAATGTTCAGTAAGTGTTTTTCTTTTAAGCTAATCACACGTCAGTTTGTATTCTAGCCACACCAACTCTGGGTTGTTTTCATTCTGTTTTTGAAAATAAATTAAAAAGTGTTACTCAAAAAATTATTTAATGTTTATAGAGTCAGTGAAGCAACTTTCAACGTCTTACACACGGTTTTCTCCAAAAGAAACCCTGACCTGTTTGGCAAATAAAAACTGTTTACTGGTCTGTTTTCTCAGTGATATCATTCTGTTCTCTCTGCACGTGCGTGTGTGTGTGGGCATGTTTGTGCGTGTGTGTGTTATATGTTGCAGTAAGCTGGATGAAGATAACCTTTACATGGCGTATGCTGACATAATGGCTAAGGTATCTGACAGAAGCTGCAATCCTGAATCCACACTTGATTTTGGTTATTTTCTGAGAAATTTTAGATCGGTAATTTAACTTGGACTGTCACCTGTCTCTATATGACTCCCTTCTCCCAGAGTTGTCACGATGAAGAGGATGAAGAAGGAGAAGTTAAAAGCTTTGAAGTAGGTGATCACTCACTAATTGTGCCCTTCGCTGTCCTTCGGTAATTCAGGAACATTTGAATATCCTAGCTCTCACCAGAAAACTGTCCTGCTTGATTGAAATAGGAGAAGGAGATGGAGAAGCAAAAGCTGCTGTATCAGCAGGCCCGACTGCACGACCGCGGAGCTGCGGAGATGGTCCTTCAAACCATCAGCGCCAGCAAAGGTGAGCTTCACATAGAAGGTCCCCAAATAAACATGAGTGAGAATAACCATGAGAGACAAGCTGCCCTTTCCAGACTACCAATGATTAAAACACTCATCATATGAAACTCTCTGAATACTGAAAAGAATCACATGGCTTTCACTCTACTCATTTACTATAGTTTAGTAATTCCTGATGGAAAATAAGTGTATGCAAACTAATGGCCATGTTTTGTATGGGATCTAGGTGTCATGGGCCCTATGGTTGCATCCACTCTGAAGCTGGGTATAGCCATTCTCAACGGAGGAAACTCAACTGTACAGCAGGTAACTACTAATGTGTAGTTTCCCACCTATGCAAACATACATTCCGTTTGATCATAGTTATCAATCGATACAGTATGCTCTATTAATTATTTAAAGTAGCTTAAAAAGTTTCTATCTGAGGAAACCCACCAGATTGAATTGAATCATTGACTTGCAGCATTCACTCCTCCTGGACCAGCATGTAGTGACAATCACTTGCTTTGCATGACTGAATTTACAGCAATACCATCCATGCATGTGGAGACATTAGGCAGGAAAAACTCCCCTTTAACAAGAAAAACCCCCCAGCAGAATCAGAACCTGGCTCGGTACAAGCGGTCATCTGCCACGACCAACTGGAGGTTTAAGAAGACAGAGATGAAATATATACAAAATGACTCCTGGTATTTGTGGGGGTTGAAGTCCCCAACTGCCTTCAAATAGCTGAAACACTTGACAAGAATCTTAAGGCGCCATCTAAAACACTTATACCTGCCATTTTATTAGTTCAAACACCATAAACATCCTGGAAACGGTCTCTTCACAACCATGGAAGCTAACATCCATGGTCTTCCTTATCTCCTCTTTTGGTGATGCAGAAAATAAGCACCAAGGAGAATGAAATGTTTATCTAGATTGTCTGCTTTGCAAATGTCAACTAAGTAGTGTTGCATCAGGTATCTGCAAATAATTTGGAGTTCGGTTTCAAAGAATCTGTTAATAGCTGATTCTGAAAATATTGAACAGCAAATAGGTGACAATCCACTGTAAACAAGTAGGAAAGATAAACATGTTATCTAGCCTTATCTGTCCTTTACCTACAATCAGATTCTCTATAACATGACAGATACAGCACTGAAATGTTCCCACTTGTTTCCTTCCTGTTACTAAATATTATCTGACTTATTATGAAGAGTCATTTTTTCCAACCCTCTCCAGGATTAGGGAGCTGAGTTTAGGGTATCAACTTTTTTTTAGCAAGTATCGTCTCACTAAACAAAAACTCTGTACTGTCAGGAAAGTGCTTGTTTTCCATAGGGGCTAGGTTAGCACTTTTTTTTCAGCAAGTATCGCCTCACTAAACAAAAACTCTGTACTGTCAGGAAAGTGCTTGTTTTGCATAGGGGCTAGGTTAGCACCAGTTAGGAGACTTACATTGCTATGAGCTTGTCTTGCTAACAGTAATCTGGTCAGTGTGTACAGAAATGGGTAAATCCCACTGATGCTGCATGAAAGTACAATATGGTTTAGCTTGAGATGATTGTGAGATCCAGGTCCGGACTCAAGAAGAGGGTTGTCTGTTCATTTTTTTAGTACAGTCAATAAAAAAGTATTCATCTTTTGCTCTTTGTCCATTTGAGATCTAAATTACCGTTAACTGGATATGTAATTTGGGAATAGTAAAACTTTTATTCATTTTAAAATTGTCAGAGCACTGCCAAAAGAAACCCAACATCACCAGTCAGCTTGAATCAATTTTCAGTCTCCTCCTTTTTCTGGGTTCAGGAAATAATTTGGCCACTGCCACTGCAGATAGTTAATAACTAGTTAATTAAGAGTTAATTAACTACAGTGCTTGTAAGCTCATGCTTATAAGAACCAACTATAGGAGAGACATATATTCAAACTGCTGTCTTATCTGCTTCTATTCATGTCTGTACAACACAAACAAAAACTTGGAATGTGTAAAATTTATATTCAAATCAATGATATAAATTGATTATACTGCATCTGACAAGGGCCAGTAAGAGAGGGTCTGTTTCACATTTTTGTGTCTGTGTCCATCATCTGTATGTTTTAGTTATAAGATTTTCTGAGATCTAACAGAGCTTTTCTTTGACAGAAAATGTTGGATTATTTAAAGGAAAAGAAGGATGTGGGCTTCTTCCAAAGTCTGGCTGGTCTAATGCAGTCCTGCAGGCAAGTGTGCAACTTCTTTCTCATTGAAAACTTGATAATCTATTATGTTTTTATGGCAACACTGCTCTGGTAATAGTCCCAAATAGTTTGAATACATGTTTTTTCGGCTGGGAATGGGGTTGACCTTTACTAGAGTCAAATATTTTGGCAGTTTAAGTGAAAAAAGTTAATTAGTTTAGGTGCACATCAGTGACTTGGGTCACATTGGGGTTTTTCAGTTTTGAAGTGATCAATCAGTCTTTCCCCAGTAATTTTCCAAAACCATCTGACATGACTGGTCTGGTCTAGTCCAAACCTAAAAAGGATGTAATTTCTCTCACAGAAATATCCCTCTCTGATTTAAAAAAGGCTTAAAGTCTCTATGTACTTAAGTTAGTAAGTTCTATCACATAAGGGGGGTTTTCTGGGCAGATATGTCTATCAAGTCATTTTGAACTTTACAAGAGTTTTTCTTTTATAATTATTTACTAAAACATGGTGTAATAGCTCTGGAAGCACTTGAATAAAATTCTTTATTAATCCCATATTTCTCTAGCTACATGTCTATAATCCAATGATTCCTCTGATTCTATTGTTATGAGAGCTGAACAATCTGATACTGTTAGCATAGTTCCCATAGTGGGCAGCTTTTGGTTGCCTCCCCTGCTTTTGGTCAATAAAACAGAAAAAAAACAATGTTGACACAGAGGGTCAGTCACTTTTTTTACACAGGGTCGTGTAGGTTTGGATTTTTTCCCTTAATATTTAAAACCTTCATTTAAAAATTGTATTTTGTGTTTTCTGATTAATTTAAATTGGTTTGATGTATTAAAACACTGAAGTGAGTCAAAGATGCAAAAAAAAAAAGGAAATCAAAAAGGGTGCAGACATTTTTTCACTCCAGTGTTTGTCCTTTACACATGAGCAACATGTTTCAGTCCCCGTGTCAAGACACTCCTGAACCAGAGACAACAATAGAAGCATCTTATCTGGGCGAAGGAGAAATAAAAATCAACTGCTCAGAAGAAAAAAAGGCCTTTTCTTAGCCGTTGAACTTTCTTTGTTCAGAGTTTACAAGCAGTTTCACTGCTGTCGTTTTTACTGGTGTTTGTCTTGACTGGAAAATGAATGTAAAGAAGTTTCTGTTGTTCGAAAGCTCTGTGGTATATCAGCACTGGAAGGCTCACAGGTCTGTTCCGTTCTTTTAGTGTTCTGGATCTGAATGCATTTGAGAGGCAGAACAAAGCAGAGGGGCTGGGCATGGTGACAGAGGAGGGATCAGGTAAGCACTCCTGTGTTTATACAACAATGACTGTTTGGGGTTATAAACCAACAAAAGTCACCTTTACAGACTTTTCTTATTTTAGCCCCATCTGGGAATAAATTGAATGATTATTGAATTCTGATATGAAACGTCCTGTCCATTCCAGGGACAGACAGGAAAATGTCCATTTCTTGTTTCCACCACCTTGATGCAGTGATGCAGATGAACATACTCATTATCACTTTCCTATGCAGTTCATAAAATTTATTTCCCTTGTCAAACCACCTTATTTTTCAATTTGATAAGTGTGATGAATTTATCACATCATTATTCTTTTAAGCCTTCTGCTGCTTTTGGACGAATGAATGAATATGTTAATATCTTTATCATGTAGAATTGTCTGGATAAACCTTAAGAATTGCTTATTGTTTCAAGGAAATTGTCAAATTTAAATATCAAAATTCTAATCATTTTAAGCACATGGATCACTTCATGGATGTTGTACTAAGAATTTGTGACACTGCTTTATGAAGCACAGCGACATCTTTCCCCCTTACATGAACAAGCAACAAGAATCTATTTTAATATTTTCCTGTTTTAGTCACATTATAAAAGTGAAGCAACTATAGTTTTATGTTTTCTATTCTAACAGCATGAACACGATTAATTGTTCATATATTCATTTTGTCATTGTGCTCATCAGATTATTTTGAATTAAAATGAATCATTTCAGTAAAGAATCTACAGCAGAAACATTCAGAACAGTTCTTTCACTTTTGTTTGTAAGAATCAATCTGAATTCCTAACATACATTTATGTTTTATGCATTCAGCTGTAAGTTTTCCATTAATTTCTCAGTGTCTTAAGATTCTTTCTACATCAGGATGGAACTTGCCTTTACATAGAGTGTTACTGACTGACATTTCCACAGAATGTCAAACTCTGTCTGCATCAGTGCTTTGCCGATCCCAAATCATTTTCTGACGTTTTAATTCCTCTTTTAATGTTCCTGTTCCACCTTTCATCTGCTGTCAGGCTGCAGGTTGTTTAACTTAAACAGCAAGCAAAGATTGGAAATGACTTTAAAGTGAATTAGAGCACATAGTAATTATTGTGTGGCAGTTCAATTGATCTTTATTTAATTTTTTTTGTTTGTTTTTGTTTTTGGAGAAGGGTTTTATTACTTTAATTTTATAAGTCCAGATAATTTATAGTTTTTGCAATACTTCCGTTTTTAAGGAAGTGGATTTGTATTACAAGGTTTTGACCAGGAAGTTTCCGACCTGCAGTGAATACTTTAAAGCACCTTGAGAGTCAGCTGTCCTGTTCAAGCTGGGCAGAGTGGGGCCGACACAACATCTTCTGCAACATCTCTAATGGTTATTTGAATGATGGTTAGGTACTGAGGCTTAGGTTGCAGTGACCTTCAAACACAGAACATTTTGGCCACATTAGGACAGATGAGGTATATAGCAAAAAGGTAAAGCAGTGTGAAAAACGCAATATAAAAAATAGTTTCAATTCAAGTTTTTTTATATTAAATTTTCTGGATATTTTTTATAATTTTTTATTTTGCAGCTGGTGTTTCAGATGGGATGATGATTGTTTTGGACCATTTCCCTCTTTGGCCAGTAAACAATCAGACTTTTATGTAACTAACCATGTAATGCAAATGCAGCACTGACTGTTTCTATGACGACTTGCGAGACCAGAGTTTTAACATGACAGAAATCTTACTGCCAACTGTTTGATGTGTTTCCATCCAGAACAGCCTGGATTCCTTCTTTACTAAAATCATCAAGGACTCAGCAGCTGCTGTCACAATGACTCTTATTGGCCTAAACAGAGTTAGGTCTGACAGTGTTTATTCCCCTGGCAGATTTAGATTTGGGATTATTTCCATTTTACTAAGAAGCTTTCTTTTTAATATTTGCTAACAAACTTTTTACATCTCAACCAACCATCTTGTGTAATGAGGTCAAAGTCTTTTTGGTTGGAAGGCATTGTTGCTCTCACCCTCATTTTTAGCTCCTATGAGGTTTTTTATATTACTAGCAGTCAGATGAAACATGTCGGTCAGTCTGTCTGACCGACAGTGCTGCCAGCGGCAGGAATGATGCCGACACCATGTTGGCCTTTTTAAAAACACTTCTTCTAGACATTTTGTAATCAAGTCCTGTCACATGTATTGATATATATGTGTGTGTTGTAAACATTGTTGTTGAGTGTTTTTTTTTTACAAGTTTAATAAAATTATTAGAAGTAGGAGAATTAATAGTAAAACATTTATTCAGTTTTAGAATAAAATAAAAGTAGATTTTTCAGAATTTTTCATCTGTAGGAGAAAATCACAAAGTTTTCTTCTCATCTATCTTGCTGCCTTTATGCAATATTCTGCCATAAGACAATCCTTGATGTTTATAACATTTTTAAAGGTGGATTTTGCACTGTTTAAAGAATTTTTGAAATGTCCTTGCAGATTTATCTTTTTAGACAAAGAACCCGCGGTTTATTGGAACTAACTTTGCTTTTAACATTGCTGCCCCATTACACAGTAAGAGCAGACAGATATCCACTGTTGCTGTTTATAAATTCATCTCACAAAAGATTTCAAATGAATAATCTACCATTAACTAAGGGTGTAATCAAGGATGCTTTCCAAGAGATCCTAAATAAAACAGGAACCATGTTTTTTTTATTTGAACTCTCATGCTTTGCACATTTTTAATTGACCAAACAAAAACACGCAGTTTTTCAAAGTTCTTTTCCCTATATGTAATCTTTGTTTCTTTATTTGTGTCTTACTTTCTTTCTCTCTCTTTTTTCCCTCTGTTGTCCTTTTCTCATTTTTGTTTACTGCACTTTCCTCCCTACCTCAGTCATCACTCATGAGCGTGGTAATTATGCCTTCTGCCATTTTCTTGTGTGTTGGTTGGTCTTTCTCTCTCCTTCACCCTGGCTGGTTTGGTTGTGTCAGTTCTGTCCAGGTCCTGAGTGCAGACATCTGTGTTTCCAGTTACTTTTTGCCTGACTGTCACCATCCCAATCCCTCTGTTGTTAGTTCCTCACAGTTTACTCCTGGGCTGGTTTTACTCTTGCTTTCTTTTAAGACGGCAAATAAACACCAAATATTTCAATAAAATTTTAAAATCTGAACATGGAACAAGTGGTGGAAGCGTTGGCATCTCGCCATAGCCCCCTCAGGATCTGCACAGTATCTGGCACATTTTGAAAACAACTAATACGAGTACTGAACCTGTCCCACCACATTCACCACCTCCTTCCTCTCAGTCCTCCAGTCAACCTTGAATCAGTTGGTTGTTTTGTCTTAGTAAGGAAGATGGTTATTGTGCTGTTGTTTGTTGTGAAGTGAACAGTCCCTTTTGTGTTCTCAGCCTCTCAGTCATTTTCTGACTCATTCACTTGGGCTGCAATGAAACACATCTGAGCAAGTTTAAACGTCCATCACAGATTGGTTAAAGCTGCAGTTTACCGTGCCACCATTATTCACATCCTGATGTTCTTCAGCTACACGAGTGTTTGAGGGATGTTTCTCTTTTGCTGAATGTTAAAAACATTTTTTATCAAGAGATCTCTCACAGTAACAATATACCCTTAGTGCTAGATAGCATAAATAAGAGCAAACAAACATTTTTCAAAAACGGTGTAAAACTAATTTCTGTTTTTTTATAGGGTTTTAAAAATAATTTAGATTTGCAAACAGTAACAGTTGCAAGCAATGCAGTAAAACGTATTTGCCCCTGTACAGATTGCTTGTTTTGTTGCACTTAGATATTTCAGACCTGCTCACTGCCAGACCTGTACAATGCAGAAATCACCTCAACAGAATCTGTCAAGAAACATGAGTTGGACTAAAAAATGTAAAAAGGAAAACATGGTGTCTCTGTCAGAAACAGACTCATTGATATTATATTAGGCTGGAAAGAAGAACAACCCCATTTCCAAAGCTTTGGGATGATTTGGCCAGCCACTAAAGCGTCTCCTAGAGTACAACAGCGGCCTTTTCATGAGGTAACAAAGAACAAAACGTCTAAAGCTCTGCAGGCCTCAGGTGACACCAGCGTTGATGATTGAGATGTGGCAAATATGGCCTCCATCAGAGAGTGATGGGGAGCTGCTTTGGTAAATTCATCCAAAAATGTGAAAGAGAATGTCTACTAATCCGTTCTTGACCTTCTTCTAAAGTACACTTTGGTTATGCAGCAGAAGGATGAAACAAAGCAGATCATCAAGTTCACCTTTGACGGGCTCAAATAAATAAAGTTCATGTTTTGGAGTGTCATACTCAAATCTGGGTCTTAAATTTAGCCTAGATATTTCAGCTTCTGGAGTCGCATTTTCTTTAGAATATTTTAGAAATGCTTACGACAAAATCTGTGAATAAGCAAGTTTTTCGCAAATTGTAGTTACAGAAACCTGTTTGCAGTTGTTAGATTAGGGAGCAATTGTTTTTTCCTCAAGTCAAGGTCGCTTTGGATAGATTTTTTCTTTTGATGAATGAAATCATTATTTAAAAACTGGAATTTATCTCAAACATTAAAGATACAAAAAAGGCAGAAGTGCACTATATCGCCATACCTATTTGCTCACCTGTCTTGACTCACATATGAGCTTAAGTCACGTCCCTTTCGTAATCCAGAGGGTTCAATATGACGTTGGTCCAACTTTACAGCCAGAACTCTTCTGTCAAGGCTGAAACCAGAAGAGTCTTCAGCCTTGAATTAGGAGTGTGTTTTAGGGGATTATTGACCATTCTTCCAGAAGCGCATTTGTAAGGTCGGATACTGATGTTGGATGAGAAGGTCTGACTCAGTCTCCACTCTAATTCATCCTAAAGGTGGTCTATCAGGTTGAGGTCAACCCAATAGACCTCAACCTGACAGAGGTCAGGACTCTGTGCAGTCCAGTCAGGTTCATCCACACTAGACTCTCCATCCATGTCTTTATGGGCCTTACTTTGTGCTCAGATACACAGTCATGTTGGAAGAGAAAGGGGTCAGCTCCAAACTGTTCCCACAAAGTTGGGATCATGGAAATGGGCAAAATGTCTTGGTATGTTGAAGCATTCAGAGTTCCTTTCACTGGAACTAAGGAGCCAAGCCCAGTGGCTGAAAAATAAGCCCACACCATAATCTTCCCTCCACCAAACTTTACACTTGGCACAATGCAGTCAGATAAGTACCATTGTCTTGGCAACCTACAAACCCAGACTTGATCTCCATATGGCAACCTGATGGAGACGCCTCCACTCCTCTAGAGTCCAGCAGCGATGTTCTTTGCACCGCTTCATTCGACACTTTGTATTGCTCCATCAGTTTATGTTCCCCACCACTTCGTGGCTGAGTTGCTGTCAGTCCCAAACACTTCCATTTTCTTAGAATATGAGTATCACAATTGACTGTGGAACATTTAGGAGCGAGGAAATTTCACCACTGGATTTATTGCACAGGTGACATCCTGTCAGTTCCACACTGGAATTCATTGAGCTCCTGAGAGCGAGCCATTCTTTCACAAATGTTTGTAAGAACAGCTTGCATGCCGAGATGCTTCAGTTTATACACTTTTGGCCCTGGAAGCGATTGGAACACCTGACTGTGATCATTTGGATGGGTGAGCAAATACTTTTGGGAATGTAGTGTATGTAAGTAAATGCTTTGCCTTATTACAGTAGATGGATGAGTTGATGTCCACTCAAAGGCTTTTTAGAGAGTAGATTTTGCTGCTGGTGAGATTTGCAGCTTTGTGCTCCACAGGAACCTGCATGTCTTCTAACCATTGCTGTTAATAGGCTGACAAAATGAGCCCTTCCAGACTGAAAAGGGTTAGAACAGCCCAATATGGTGTACACAATAAAATGTGTTTTATCTAATATAGGGGCTGTAAAATGTTTACATTTTATTTTATCAACTCTAAACCAAAGTCAGTAGTTGCAGCCCTTCTCATCTATCATCTGCCACCTTTCATCCACTTTAAGAAGTCAAATGTTTCTTCCTCCCCATCTCTAATGGGGACCTCAGAGCGGCTGATTGTGGCCACACTGTTTCCAAGAGGAGACTGGACTCTGGCTTTTCTACTTTGTTGTTTTTGATGGCAAAGCTGTTTGCTGTAGTCTGTATTTGCTGTTTGTTTGTGAAATGATTCATTTGAAAGTTTTTCTGCAAAAAAATAACCTATTCTGACCACATGCATTTCTTTTCCATTTCTTTTCAAGCTTTGCTCAAGATTTTTCCTGATTGGTTAATGATTAATGTAATGTGTTATGTATGTTTAGATTGCTTAAGTTATTGTTTAAAGAAAAATATTGTTTTTAGTTGTTGGTGTATGAAACACTTTTAAACAGATACTTTTAAAGCACCTGTGAAATGAGACCTTTTTTAAAGAATAACAATTTTACTCTGAACAATGCAAACTCTCCATCTGGTTTAATATTGTTTGGAATAAGACCAGAAGTACAAAATATTCTCACTAAGTGCTTCAGGCCAATTTAAAAAATAACACACAAATTGAAACGACTTAAATCTTCTTTAGATCTATATAATTTACCCAGATTGAATACCAGTCAATTCAAAGTAAATGTCTGTAATAATCTGACTATGAAGAGGCTTAAATTTGACCAGCTGCACCTCCCAGTCTGTCCAGGATGCTCCGCCCCCCTATTAATAATATATATATAACAGTTGGAATATGGACATTCATAAGGTCCTGCCTCTACATCCCCACATTCAACCATAATTGGTCAATGCAGGGTACTTGTCACCATAATTGGTCAATGCCAGGCTACTTGCAGCAAGTAGCCTGGCATCCTCACAACTCATCACATTGTGTTGATCTCTGGTCCATGTCTCCCTGGTGATCATCCAGGGACAAGAATGTGATGGTGAGAAATTTTTCATAATCTTATAGGGATCATGATGCAGTGTGACCTCAATTCTGTATTGCCATTTTCCCCGTTTACAAAACCAGTATAGGTATAAGTCAGAGACCGCACATTCTCCAGTAAAGACCCCATTTTGTCTGTAAACCGCCATTATATATGAGATGAATGAACCTATAGAAGCAGCTGCTGCAGTAATATCTGCTTCGCCCTTTGTGTGACCTCATCACTCTCATATTGTTCTGCTGAATATTGTAGTCCATACAGTGTTTCACCTAACTGAGCTTTG
This sequence comes from Gambusia affinis, assembly GCF_019740435.1. Taxonomy (NCBI): domain Eukaryota; kingdom Metazoa; phylum Chordata; class Actinopteri; order Cyprinodontiformes; family Poeciliidae; genus Gambusia; species Gambusia affinis. The sequence goes on along the minus strand of NC_057887.1, from coordinate 1,266,892 downwards.
TAGGTTCTGTTCAGACAAAAGTTTTGTCTGGAACTATGGACTCTTGACTGAAGGTGCATTCACATCAGTCCTATTTGGTCCTCTTTCGTCCAACACCAGTCTGTCTGCCCAGAAGGTCCAGTTTGTTTGGGAGGTGTGAATGTATTCAAACTCTGATGTGGACCAAAGAACTGAACTCTGTTTCGCCTACAAACCTAGGACTCAGTTCAGTTGAAATAAACTTGAGTCCAGTTGGAATGCATGTGTGAATGCTAAGCAGACCGGAGACCACCCCAAAGCAGGAAGTGGACTACAGTGCAGGGCATTCTGGGTAAATACAACCTTAACAAATCTGCTTGTCTAGTGCCAGAAGGAGAAATGTGAGTAAACATTTCTTTATGTTGTTCATCTGAAACAGCTACCCATGTTTTCCAGTAGGCTCATATTTGATTAATAACACTTTTTTTCCAGTCTTAAGTATTTCAAGGTGTAATCTATAGCCTCCATCCACAGACCAAATCAACCCCCCCCCCCTTCCAGTCCCAACATACAGCATGTGACATCCTGGTAGGACTGCTCTATGCATAACCAAGTGGAATCTGATCGTTTGCCAGAGAACACTTTCAGTCCTTTTTGCAGACTGAATCTCTCCTCTAGGCCAGTTCTCTTTCTGGTCACTTTGTATGAATGTGTTCTGTTAATGTTTCTGTTCATGTTTTGTTTTATCACATGGTCTCTGGTCTTTCACCCTTTCTTTGCCCATTTCATGGTTTAGAGCAGTATTTTTACACAGTCAGAGTAGCCAGCGTCATTTTCCTCAGTGGTTTACAGAATCTACAAGCAGTGAACTTCAAACTTTTCCAACCAAATGATAAAACCAGTCAAAGTCCCATTCTGACTGTAAAATGCTGCACTATGTAGACTACACTTGAATTTTGTGCCAAGTGCTTGGCTGCCCACCTTTAATCCAACAGTGTGTCTGTGTGTTTGTGTTAGATAAGGATGGTGTATCATTGACACTGTAGTAAAGAAAGCACTGGTGATATCCTTACATTAGCATCTCTCTTTTAACATATCCTCACTCTCCATCTTCCTGTCTGTCCTGTTGTTTCTCACATGTTGTCTGCTCCTGTTGTCCTTTCTCTGATTTCTGTGTGTGTCTGTGTATATGAATGTGTGTGTGCTTTTATGTTTGCTCATGCTTGTGTTGTTGAAATATTTGTGCATACACCTGTCTGTGATTGTGCTTATGTGTGCCTGCCTGTGTGCGTGTGTGTGTTTGTTTCTTCTCTTTGGCCAGGTGAGAAGGTCATGCAGGATGATGAGTTCACCTGTGACCTTTTCCGCTTCCTGCAGCTGCTTTGCGAAGGACACAACTCGGGTACTAAGCTCTCTCTTATTGGTTATTAATTTATAGGGAAACATGAAGCAGTCTGTGAATTAAGGTCCATGGCTCTGACTTATGATACAAATGATCCAAAGTGGTTCTGTTCTGTTAAAATTAGGGGTTTTTTCTAGCTTAGAAGGCAAGAAAATAAATCTGATCTATCAGTCAATTGATTCTTATATAGAAAGTATTCACCCTCTTGGATGTTTCACTCCTTTTTTTTGTTGCTTTTATAAGTTAATCATGATCACTTGGCTTTTTTTGGACAATTTGCAAAAAAAAAGAAAAAAAAACTTAAAGTGAAATCTATGTTTCTACAAAACAATGACAATTAAATAAAAATAATTAAATAAATAAAATGAATACATAACTATTCACCCCCTTGAAGTCAGTATTTGGTATTTTCACCTCCGGCTCCGTTCGCAGGGAGTGTGTGTGTTTTGGTCTCAGTCAGGCTGCTCAACTGAATGTTGCAGTTTTCCTCCATTATTCCTGCTAAACTGTTCCAGCTCTCTCAAGTGGTCTGGTCTTTGACTGGGCCACATCTGAACATCCACCGTGGTGTCTTCAGACCATCCAAGTGCACCTTGAGCTGGACACATCCGGTTGGAGAATAAATGGTCTCTGAAGCCAGTGATTTGTAAAAGCAATAACACTTAAAACATCTAAGGGGGTGAAAATCTTTAATAGACTCTGCATGAAGCATCTGAAACATCTTGTTCTGCTTTTTCTCTTTCAACTTTATATATTCTTGTTTTTGCTTCATCTTGTTTCAGATTTCCAGAACTACTTGAGGACTCAAACTGGGAACAATACAACCGTCAACATCATCATCTCTACTGTTGACTACTTACTCAGAGTTCAGGTTAGTGTTTTCTCTTCACAGCTGCAATGTGACAAAAATCCAATTTTACTCTGAGGCAGATTTTCTCATAGAAGCTTGGGGAAAAAAAACCCTGTTGGTCATATGGACACTGTGACATCCTCCATATTTTGCAATCTTAAGTATCCAGTTTCATATAAAGCAGTTAATTTGAGTGAAAAAAATCTTTTGGAGCAAGTTGATCAGTTAGTAACAGAATGACAAGTATAAATAATTTTTTTGCTGAAGACTCCAAAAATAAGCTCCTGAATAATGCAGACATGGCAAAGAAGGAATTATCCTAATCTGTAATTCGCATTTGGTTGTTTGTTTATTCAGTAAAATTCCAAGCTTGTATTTTACTGAAAAAACTTTAATTTCCCATTCTTCTTCCTCAGGAGTCTATCAGTGATTTTTACTGGTATTATTCTGGGAAGGATGTTATAGACGAGCAGGGCCAGAGGAATTTCTCCAAGGCAATCAATGTGGCCAAACAGGTGTTCAACACGCTTACAGAGTATATCCAGGTAAGAGAATTCAGCAGATAGAAAGAAAGAGCTTCATTTCTAATAAAATCTCTTTATTTTAAAAATAGCTACTAACAAGTTCCATGAGGCAGATAACCAGTCTTCCCTTCATCAGATCCAAAAATGAACTTCTCCTGTATGTTGCGGTACATGTACTCCTAATGAAAAGCTTCTTATCTTCCCCTCACGTCACGCAGTGTCATTTATTGTTTGAAAAAATTGTTTTGCATCATTGTTTGTGCAGGGTGACACACCGCCCTGTACAGTGAAACTGACTGGGTTTGTTTTTGTAGGGGCCGTGCACAGGCAACCAGCAGAGCTTGGCACACAGTCGCTTGTGGGATGCTGTGGTTGGCTTCCTGCATGTCTTTGCTCACATGCAGATGAAATTATCTCAGGTTAGTGGAAAATAACTTGGGTAGAAACTGACAGGTCTCACAAAGTCACCCATTTCATGTTTTGGTTAGTTATTAGTTAACTGAGTAGATTGAAAGTCTGCATTTCTTTGCTGTGAATGTGTGAGATTAAGCATTTAAATAACAATTTGTACCTTTTTAAATTAGCCTAAGCGGGTAAATACTGGGTTGCAGACTGATCAAACATGGTTCCTTCTCTTTCCTCTCAGGACTCCAGTCAGATTGAGTTACTGAAAGAGCTGATGGATCTGCAGAAAGACATGGTGGTTATGTTGCTATCTATGCTAGAAGGTATATTTATGTTCATAGCAAATGTATGACTTATTGTAGATTGATCTGTTATTTAAGTTTATTTGTATAGCACGGTTCAGCAGCAAGACAGGTCAAAGTAAAAACACAATGTCAGTTAATGCTTCATGTATGATGTTTCAAAAGCTAAACAGGTGGGTTTTTAGTCTAGATCTATGTTATAGATAGAAACTGCAGATGCATACATTAGTTGTGTTGAGGTAAGCTGTGTCTACTAATGGTTGTTAAGTCCTGTCTAAAAATATTCACTGTCACCCCCACAGGTAATGTAGTAAATGGGACAATTGGCAAACAAATGGTTGATATGTTGGTGGAATCGTCCAACAACGTGGAGATGATCCTCAAGTTCTTTGACATGTTCCTGAAACTGAAAGACCTGACCTCCTCTGATGGTTTCAAGGAGTACGACCCCGATGGAAAAGGCAAAAAGCTCTGAATACTTTTTGTGTTGAACAAGTTATTAATGAGCCCAGATGAAAAATGTGCTGGATTGACATTTTTTGCATATAGAGTATTTTGCATGGTGGAAATAGTTTGTGATTAACAAATGTATGAACCTACAGGTGTCATCTCCAAAAGGGACTTCCATAAAGCCATGGAGAGCCACAAACACTACACCCAGTCTGAAACGGACTTCCTCCTCTCCTGTGCTGAGACTGATGAGAATGAGCTTCTGGACTATGAGGAGTTTGTGATGCGTTTCCATGAACCAGCCAAGGTGAGTCAGAACACAGAGCACTGAAAAAATGTTTCTTTGAAGCAACTTAAAAAAACATACTCTAATTTGTTGCAGCTAATTAGTTTTGCTCAGGTTACAGTTCTGATTTGACTGAAAATCTTATCAGAATTATAGCTTGAGCAAAACTATTAAAATTAGCTGTAACAAAATAGAATAATAAGTTGGTTCAAAGAAACATTTACAGTTGACAGAATTGTTGTAACCTCAGGGAACAAATAAAACATTTTTTTTTCCTTTTTTTGTGAAGTGTCTTGATATGATGTGAATTGCTGTTATACAAATAAACTGAACTGAATTGAAGGTTGCATTGTTGCAGACGTCCTGGGTTTGAATTCTAGGTCTTTCTGCATGGACTTTGCATGTCCTCCGTGTTGGTTCTCTCTGGGTGCTCCAACTCTTTCCCACAGTCTAAAAATTGACTGTTGCTTATTCTGTCTAAATAGTGCACCCATGAACTCTGTGTTGCCCTGTGATGGAATGGCGACCTGTCAGTGTGTACTCCACCCCTAACCCAATGACCACCAGCCTCCAGACAGATGGATGGAAGGAACTGAATTCAATCCAAAGAGAAGGAAGCTATATTTGGAAAAACAATGTGCATATCAATAAGCTATTGAAATAACAAATCAAAATGTCCATAATTACCCCCAGGGCAAAAAAAACCCCTTAACAGCCATTTTTGCCTAATCTGGCAATTGCCTACACATTCCACTCGATCTCGCCTCAGTGCTTCATCTGGGATTTCTCCCTTTGACTTGGATTTACGGAGCTAGACTTTCTGCCAGGTCAGTCAGTGGACAGAAGAAGTTGTGAACGATGATGTTGAGTTTCTCCTCCGTTTTAGAATTGCAGTCTGCCTGTAGTTTCAGCAATGGCAGCGGAGGAAGAAGCTGATCAGTCTGTGATGATTGATCACAGTGCAGGTAATTTCCAGTAAACTCCATAGAACTGGTGCATTACATATGTCATGGACAAACGTTAGCTACTGGGTAAAATTTTAAACTTCAACAGAGTCTAGGACTGCAGGAGGGAATCATTTCTCAACAGCTGAGAGTTCAGACCCTCTAGGTGAAACAAATAGCGTAGAACAAGGAGCTGGTTTTCACCAGGATGGTGTCTGTCTGGAGTTCAGCCAGACATCACACACCAGCATTGTTTAAATAACAAGGGTTGGATCTTTTAGTTTTCTCAAACTTTTAAGTTCAGTTAATGTTTTTGGTTCCATCATGATCCATTATGCCGAACATCCGTAAAAACAATAAAGGTTTTAATTTCCTATTTACTCTTCACTTTTTTACTCAGGACATTGGCTTCAATGTAGCAGTTTTGTTGACGAATCTGTCCGAGCACATGCCTCATGACACCCGCCTGCAGACCTTCCTGGAGTTGGCCGAGAGCGTCCTCAACTACTTCCAGCCATATCTGGGCAGGATTGAGATCATGGGCAGTGCCAAGCGCATTGAGCGGGTTTACTTTGAAATCAGTGAGTCCAGTCGGACACAATGGGAGAAACCTCAGGTGAAAATGCTTTTAGCAATCCACCACTTCAAATGATCAAAGACCTGTCTGTTAACCCTGAAACCTCCTCCAAACATCCTTCCTGTGTGTGCAGGTTAAAGAATCAAAACGCCAGTTCATCTTCGATGTGGTGAATGAAGGTGGAGAGAAAGAGAAGATGGAGCTGTTTGTGAATTTCTGTGAGGACACCATCTTTGAAATGCAGCTAGCAGCTCAGATGTCCGATGCTGGCGAGCGCTCAGCTGTGAAAGAGGAGAGTGAGCGAGAGAAATGTGACGAGGAAAACCCTGACATGGGCTTCTTCTCTGTGTCTACTGTGCGCTTGGCTTTAATCGCCCTTCGTTATAACGTCATGTTGCTCATAAAGGTGGGAGCACAACATGTATTTACACTCAAACTATATGCAACGTTTGAGTGTCTCCCAAACTTTGCATATATGAAATCTTCGTAATGAAAATGCACTCTTAGTTAAATATTATTTTTATGCATGACAAATGTAAAAAATGATTCTAGTCTTTACCATGACAAAACATGTAAATTAAACTTGAGATGGTGAAAGCAGTGTTGTCTGTCTGCTGGAATATGCAACACAACTTTCTACAATACCCTTCCAAATGCTTTATATGACAAAAACATAATATGAACTATGAAGCAATTAATAAACATAGCATTTTTTGTTGAGTGTAATCATCAAAATCATCAATGTTGGTCAGTTGATGTGTATTTAATTTATTATGGTTCAAAAGCAATTCTAACCAGGTTGAATTTTAGTCTATTTCTCAATTCTGGTCCTGCTTAATGGCTGCAGAAGAGGCCATGCAACCATTTAGATTAGCTTTTCTAGAATAGAGTCACATCTAAAACATACAGAGCAGGGGGGCCTGAGGACTGGAACTGAGAAGCACTGGTCAAGAGGATCTCAGTGTTTCAGCTGCAGTTTTCTGGAAGTTTGGTGTATAGAAGCTGAAGGCTGCTTCTCCATGCTTGGTTTTGTTTCTTAATCCAGAGCAGACCGTGAAGACACTGTTGGAGTAATCAATGTGAGTAGATAAATACATGGATGAGTTTCTCTAGATCTTGCTGAGACATTAGTTCTCTAATGAAATATTCTTCAGGTGATAGAAGGCTGGCTTTGTAATGGTCTTCATGTGGCTCTGAAGTTCAGATCAAAGTCCACCTCCAGGAGCACAGTGATGTACAGCAGAGTGTTTGGTGACCTGAGCTTTGGTTTTGTTCTTTGCTTCAGGTGTTGTCAATGAAGAGTCTAAAGAAACAAATGAAGAAGATCAAGAACATGACACTGAAAGACCTGGTGACCACTCTGGTGTCTTTCTACTGGTCAGTGCTGCTGGGTCTCCTCCATGTGACCTTCAGTGTGGCTCGAGGATTTTGCAGAATCTTCTACAATACCTTCATGGGAGGGAATTTAGTAGAGGGAGCCAGAGCTGTCAAGGTTATTTATTTAAAAATAGATGTAAAAATGGTTGAAGAAAGAACTATTTAGATTCTACATCAGCTATTCATAAAGAATTGTCTCCATCCACAGGTGTCAGAACTGCTGGCCACCATGCCTGACCCCACCCAGGATGAAGTCCGCGGTGAAGGAGATGAGAGAGAGAAGAGGCTGTCTGAGCGCAGCTCCCCGAAGGAGGATCTGGCTGATCTAGCAGTTAATACCAGTGAAACTGAGCTGTTGTCGGACATTTTTGGTCTTGACTTGAGAAGAGAGGGGGGACAGTACAAAATCACCCCCCATAACCCCAACGCTACCCTCACAGAGCTCCTCAACTCCCCAGTGCCCCCCTCAGCTGCCCCTCCTGCTCCACAGCCAGAACTAAGACAAAGACACCAGGTGAATGAAACGTTTTCTACTTTGGGTTTATTCTTTGTGTACGTATATTCATCTGTGCAGGGATCACTCTGAACTTGTTCTAAGCTCAAGTATCAATCAGTTCATGTTTATAGTTCAGCATCTAAACCTTCAGAACTAAATTCAATACTCCAAACATCAACTACTTCTTGTTCATTTATCACTCTTTGTCTAGAGTGATTTAAAAGATATATCCGTTATGTCATTTATAGCTGACTTATTATCTCTTGCTGTCTTTGCTCATATAAACTGTATTTTATAATGGCTGTATCGCTAGAACCACTGCTGTCTTTCCCATAATTAATGTATTTGTCACTGTAAAGCTAAAGGAGTCTGAAATACAGACTAGAAATGATTCGTTTAGCCAACGTGTGGAACTACAAACACTTTAACTCACTGCACTTTTTTATTCAGCATCCATAAAGTCAAAATGGTGCTCCAGGAACCTTATGCATTACTTTAGTAGTGACAGAGTGAAAACAATGAGGCTGATGCTCCTCTGTTATAAAATCCTGATTGTGTTAAAGCACCTGATAAAGTCTGCGGTCATGTAAAATAAAGAAAATATTAGTGCTGAGGTAGAAGTGTGACCAGAAAAGGAAGATGACGCATCTTTTATTTTTTAAAATTGGAATCTGAAAAGTGTGGCAGGCACCTGTTTTCAGACAGTTTAGAGTGATGGCCTCCTGTTCATCACCCTAATCTTTAGCTCCTTCCATAGATTCTTTGTCAGATTCTGGGGGTTCTATAAGGTTCCCTGTTACCTTATAGAATAGGTAACACAGAACATGTTCTAAACCCACAGGTTTCAGAGTGTGGGTCACTCTGAGACCAGGAAACCAACATGTTTCTTGGTCAAAGGAAACATGTTGGTCAAATTAAAAGATAATTTCATATCTCAGTCTGCCTGGGGTATGACTAATTTCAGGTTCAACTGTAGCATTCTGCATGAATGCTAAAACGTTTAATTCTGTTCTCGTCTGACCTTATTTTCTGAAGGCAACAGGCAAACCCAACTTTACCTTTCATTGTTTATTGTTCCACTATTTCATAAAAGCCTGATTTGTGTAATTGTGCCATCTGAGCCATAGTTCACTCCAGCTCCTCCAGAGCCGCTGTGGGCCTCTTACCATGTAAAACATGATGGACTGAACAGCACTCTGAGAGACACTCAAAGTTTGGGATGTTTCTCTAGAACTTAATCGCACATTTCCAATTTTTGTTTAATAAAATTAAAACCATACATTTATTCACTGAGATATGTTGTTGTATTAATAAGGACAAAAGAACATACTGTAGATTCAACGTGACAAATGTAGGAAAACATAAAGGGGTGTGAACACTTTCATAAGACCTTGTATGACTGACTTATGTAGGTCCAGACTCATGCTGAATAACAACTATGCATATTTTCTAATCATGTTTTCTCCTTTAGTCAAAGAGTGGACCCTCTGAAAAGAAGGAAGAAATACCAGAAGCTGAACCTGAAAAACTGTCAGAGTAAGTATAAGACTTTATTCCATCATAAAAAAAAGAGAGAAATAGATGAATATGGACACTCAACATAAAGCCTTAAGCATGCTTCATGATTTTAGAGAGGAACATGTGGTGAAACAAGAGAAACAAGTGAAGAATGAGAAGATGAAATCAAAAGTGAGAAAGCATCACAACTCAAAGTCTGATGAACCAGACCTGCAGGAGTCTGCCGTCCTGAAGAAAATCCTGGCCTACCAGAGGAAACTGCTGGTATCACCAACACTTCTGTTATGTCATGTCCCGTCCCGTCCCATCGTGTCTTATCCTGTCTTGTTCCATCTTGTCCCGTCCTATCTTGTCCTGTCCCGTCCCATCCTGCCCTGTTCTGTCCTATCCCGTCCCGTCCTGTTCTGTCCCGTCCCGTCCTTTCATGTCTTGTCCCATCCCATCCTGTCCCGTCCCTGTCCTTCACTTTCTGGTCTTTCTGACGAAAGCAGAAATACTTTCATGTAAGGTCTAGAATGTTTTTATTCAGTCAGTAGATCAGATGATGTGAAGCATGTTAGAAATCTGTTCCAGAATCAACAATCTGCCGTTGTCTCCCTGTTATCCCTACAGAACTACTTTGCCAGAAACTTCTACAACATGAGGATGCTGGCCCTGTTTGTTGCATTTGCAATTAATTTTATACTTCTATTCTATAAGGTAACAGGGAACTGGGTATGGTAACCAACACACACACACGTATCTTCACAATGACTTTGCAATAACTTCCATTCATCTATCATTGATTTCTACAGTCTAACTCTAACTCAGTTTACACCTCAGTTTTAAACCTAACCCAAAAATAACATTGGGCAGAAATGTTCTGTAAGTAAAAAAGAAATAAAAATACAGCCAAACTATTTGGACTTTCTAAGTTATTATCGTGGGGTAATCAGTCATCTGACAGTTTTGATTGTGTCTCTGTTGTGCTGGTTGTCTAAAGGGTTGCTTTCAGTGCCATTCCATCTTAGCCTTAACAGACATAAACATGCAGTAAAATAAAATCGATTTTCAATCAGTGTTTTGCACCGAACAATTAATAATAATAAACACATTTTCACCGAGGCTCTGTAAGAGCCGTATGAATGAAATAAGTAATTATTGATATGACAGGAGCAGGCGACTTTGACACCTGGGCGGTGGGCGTGTCGATGTAGGCGTGGCTGTCATCAAGTATGAATGGGAAGGTTACTGGCCTGCTGGCTTTGTGTGTATGAGGAAACGAATGAGTGGGGCGGTCAGTCCTTGCAAAGTTTGGAACATGATGATCAAAATGGAATAAATCGATAATTGTGACAGAAGAAAGAAGTGGTTTGACGTACACGGACAGATGAGATTCCCCGAGTTGACCCAGTGCGGCCCTTTACCATAATTAGTTTGCCATGTTTTATAATAATAAATCACGTTTATTATTATTAAGTCTTTGGAGCATAAAACTGATTGAAAATCGATTTATTCACTGCATGTTTATGTCTGTTAAGATTGAGATGGAAGTGAACATGAAAGCAGCCCTTTAAACCATTCAGACAACCAGCACAACAGAGACACAATCAAAACTGTCAGATGACTGATTACCCCACAATAATAACTCAAAAATAATGAGAATTAGGATGTATTTTTATTTCTTTCCTACTTATGGAAAGTTTCTGTTTATATCATAGGTTTTTGGTGCCTTTATATCAAAAAGAAAGATATAAAACTTCAGATATTTCACAACAAGATATTAACATTCATGGAAAAAGCTTACATAACCTTGTATTAAAGCAGAAAGTACGGCGGCCACCATAAGAAAGGCTTACAGTATTCAATTATGCTGCATGAACTGATCAGTACAGTATTGCGAGGGGAAGCAAAACAAAAAAAAATTCCATTTCCCCTGGAGGGCTCCGTAAAAAAAGCTTTGAATAGTTGCGAGTGATAATAAATGATCTGCAAACATCTGACATGGATAGAAGCCTGGGTCAGGGGTTAGGTGTCATGGGTTGTGGTTCAGAGGTCAGAAAATCAAGCCAAAGATAAAGAGTATCAGTGTTACAGAATGCTTTAAAAGGCAGCATTACTACACAAAACTGTTGGGTTAGGTTTAGTACTTTGTTATCCACATGTAAAATGTCTAAGCAGACGGTTGTTTGAAGCAGTTATCAGATTGTAAACCATACAATCTAGTATGGTTTTCTTGTAGAGCTCTCCTGAAAAGGAAACAGTATTCTCCTTCTCTTTTTTTAATGTCTTTTTTTGTTGTTGCTGCTTTGTTTTGAAAAAAGCTAGTTAACATGTTCCTGCCAGGTTTCTACTTCTTCATCCTTGGTGGAAAAGAAGGAAGCTGTTCACACCAGCAGCCATGCAGACAGCAGTGTCCAGTGGGATCCACTGCTTCGAGAAAGGCTGGAATCGAACGACCGGTTGTCGGATGAGACGGGCGAGCCCCTGAAGCCGGTCTCAGTGCGTTTTGTTCTGGAGGAAAGCAGCGGATACATGGAGCCCATGTTGCGGATCCTGGCTGTTCTCCACACCGTCATTTCTTTCTTCTGCATTATCGGATATTATTGTCTGAAGGTAAGATTGGCAAATTACAAACCACAGCAAAAAAATGCTTTGTTTGGTTTGGGTTTCCTCATGTTAACAGTATATTTCAATTCAGTTTATTTCTATAGCACCAGTTCACAAGCAATGTCATCTCCAGGCAATTTACAAAAACATCATTCCTACTCAATCACACAGATTATAACTGATCCCAGTTATCAAACAGTACAGTATGCTCAGTTAATTACTCCAAGTAGTTTAAAATGTTTCTGTGTAAGGAAACCCAGCAGATTGCATTGAGTAATTTAGTGATATTTCAGTCATTTAAACATAGCCGTCCTGTACTGCTGTGTGCGGGTCATGTAGGTTCCACTGGTAATCTTCAAACGTGAAAAGGAAGTGGCCAGGAAGCTTGAATTTGATGGTCTTTACATCACCGAGCAACCATCTGAGGACGACATTAAAGGACAGTGGGACAGACTTGTGATCAACACACAGTGAGTGGATCAGAACAGAACCAAAAGGAACCAGAAAATATCTGTTAATATGCATTCATCTTTTTCTTTTCTTTTTTTACCACTTACTCTTCTCTTCACTTCCAATAAAAACATTGTCCTTTCAGATCCTTCCCCAACAACTACTGGGATAAGTTTGTCAAGAGGAAGGTAGGCAAAGGAGTTCACAAAGATGTGATGTTTAACTGAATTAATTTTGGACATTTTTTCATACAGTCTTTTACCTTGTGCAGGTGATGGATAAGTACGGGGAGTTTTATGGCCATGACCGCATCAGTGAGCTGCTGGGGTTGGACAAGGCTGCTCTGGACTTCAGTGATGCTCACAAGAAAAGAAAACCCAGGAAAGACAGTTCACTGGCCGCTGTGTAAGTGTGTGTATGTGTCCTTTTAAGAGCAGGAAAAGGAAGGCTAAATATTGATGAATAATTAACATGATGTTGTCTGGAGGTTTCAAGCTTTTCTTGCTTCAGCAAACCAATGACTCTACAATTCAACATTCTTTAAACAGGAAAATGTACTTTCTGTCATTTGTACTGATTGTAATACAATTGATTTTTGAAGAATTCCTACTTGCATAAAATGCTGGCAGGTCATTCTAATATTACATAATAACCTGGGATGTCATGATCTGGAGTTTTGAATAAACTAGAAGCCATGTTTGAAAAGTTTTACAGACACTTTAAGGATGAAGCTCTTATCATAAATGTTATTGGCATCAGTCCAATGATTTCATTTTTTTTTCCATCAATTTCTTTATTGAACATTTGAATATTACAGAAAAAAAAAACAGAAGAAACACATTCCCTTACTATCTTCCTTAGAATGGTACATACTGAAGCTACTAGTGAGAGATTCAAGCACAGTATTGCCCATAAATTTCACATTTTAATACATAAATTACTTGATTATTTTTTATGGATATGAAGAACAGCCAACCTTGTCTTGCCTCCTAACAGGCTCAACTCCATCGATGTGAAGTATCAGATCTGGAAGCTTGGGGTTGTTTTTACTGATAATGTAAGTATTCCAGCAGCACAAAGAGACAGCGTCTCAACATTTAAAACCCAGTGTGGGTTTTTAGATGCTTTTCACAATATTAGATTTATTTTAATATCCAGGAATACACTGAACAAAAATATAAACTCCCCATGTCAAATATGAGTTTTATGAACATTTGGGTTACACAATACATAGAGAAACTCAAACTATATTTTCAGTAATTAGTGATCTTCATATCAGCATTGATAGCATTCATTTGTAGTGGATTGACAGTCCTTTGAACATGATAGGGGTCAGGCTGAGTAATTTGATTTTGACCCAGTTGGCTTCCCGTAGGCGGTTACGGTCAGTCTGAGGTGTGATGCGTCTGTTGTGCAGACCAATAGTCTCATCAGCTGTGTGTGTCACTGATCTTAGCTGATCTCGCAGATGGACGAGCCTGATGTGGCTATCATGTTCTGGCGTGGTCACATGTGGCCAACAAGGATGCAGTAGAGCCAGTCTTTTGGAAACCAACTCTTAAACAGCCTGTGGACCAGTAATGGACATTGAGCCGTGCAGCTACTGCTCTGGTGGACGTCTCTGTATTCAACATGCCAATGGCATGCTCTGGAATAACTTGTGACATCTGAGCAATTATGACTTGTGAGAAAATTTAACATTTTGGGGTGGCCTTTTCTTGTCCCCAGTCCAAGGATTGCCCAGTTGTTTCTCATTTCATCTGATCACACATGGACATGCACCACCCATGTGCAGCGTAAAAAACAACTCACTGACTAATGCTCACTGGCAGCAACTTGGATTAAAAATTATACATAAATTAAGAGAAATATTACTTTTGTACAATAAAATGTCAGCAAATGCAGTTACAATTAAATGAGTTACAGTTGTTAACTCTACAAGGCAACAATATTTGGCATAACATATTTTTGTACATCTTTGTTCAGTATATAGTTAGTTCAGTCCTATCAGATATCCATCCATCCATCCATTTTCTGTTCACCCTTGTCCCTAATGGGGTCAGGAGGGTTGCTGGTGTCTATCTCCAGCTACATTCCGGGTAAGAGGTGGGGTCACCCTGGACAGGTTGCCAGTCTGTCGCAAGGCAACACAGAGACAAACAGGACACACAACCACTCACACACACACTCACACCTAGGGAGAATTTAGAGAGCCCAATTAACCTGACAGTCATGTTTTTGGACTGTGGGAGGAAGCCGGAGAACCCAGAAAGAACCCACCATGCACAGGGAGAACATGCAAACTCCATGCAGAAAGACCCCGGGCTGGGAATCGAACCCAGGACCTTCTTGCTGCAAGGCAACAGCTCTACCAACTGCGCCATTGTGCAGCCCAATCAGATATATTCAGTCATTATCTACATATCTATATAATTGTACTTAATTTAAGCACTTCAGTTTTGACAGAAATTGGCCTTTTTCATTTCAATTTTGCTTAGCATTACTAAGCAAAACGTTTTGTAACACAGGACGTGCCTGAAGAAAAAGTGAATCTATAATAAACATTTTAACTGAGGTTAGTTCTAATGTTTGAAACTCATAGAAAAGTGAAAGAACAAGCATAAGTTTAATTCCAAAACTTTTTATCCAGGACTCCTTTCATATTGTTTATAAATACTGTATCATGACATAAGTGTGGTTCCTGCATCAGTCCGTAACCATGGTGCTGTCCCCTCGTTGCAGTCCTTCCTGTATCTGGCCTGGTACATGACCATGTCCATCCTGGGTCACTATAACAACTTCTTCTTTGCTGCCCATCTGCTGGACATTGCTATGGGCTTCAAGACCCTGCGGACCATCCTCTCTTCAGTCACACATAATGGCAAACAGGTAAGCAGGATGTGTGAGTTTTTGTGTGTAACACGTTTGTTAATATAAAGGCTAAAAAGACCATAGAAGTTAATTATGTTTTGTAAAATACTATAATAAAATGTCTCAACATAATGTACATGTTATTTGTTTTAACCTTTTGCTTAGCTTATAGTTAACTCAGTTTAGGCTATTTTCAGCTTAGTTTTAATAGTTTGGGTTATATTTGTAAAGGAAATTTTAAACTTCCCTTGGAGTCAAGTGACTCACAATGAATGAATATGAATTAGTTACCACGCTTCATATGTTTTCAAGAAAATCACACAAAAAAACCTAACTTGTTCAGTCAATTTATAGATAGGTTCCTGTAGTGTAATTTCTTCAAAAAACCAATAATACTTAACATATTAAACATTGTGACAAGAAAAAATTGATTTTCCCATCTAGAAAGGAGGTTATAGTGTTTTGTAGAAACAAGAACACTGACTGCAGACTCTCTGCTCAGGAGGTTTGCTGCATTTCCTGTTGGTTTCTGATATGGAGGACATGGGCAACTGCCCAGGGTGGCAACTTATGGGAGCAGCATGAGCAAAAATAAAAACAAATTTTTTTTTAAAATACCACCTGAACCTCTTTCTTTTGGAGGAATGTTTTTTCTACATTATACCAGGATGCTGATGAATATGTTTGCAATCCGATGCAGGGATTCAGTAGAGACGTTCCAGTTCAGTTAGAGTTGATCAGTAATGAAAATCTCCATATCATGGAATTATAAATGTTCTGACCCTGATGGCCATCAAAGTAGTGTTTTCATCCTTTTTGTCTTCCAGCTCGTGCTCACTGTTGGTCTGTTGGCAGTGGTGGTTTACCTTTACACAGTGGTTGCCTTCAACTTCTTTAGAAAGTTTTACAACAAAAGTGAAGATGGAGAACTTCCAGACATGAAGTGTGATGACATGTTGACAGTGAGTATGATAAATATCTCCACTTTCATTGGTTGTATTTGTTGTAGTTTCAATAAAAACAAGCAACTGCAGTCACTTTTACATTTGCTTTGACATATAAGTGAATTCCTGCATTTCATGTTGGAGTGGATCAGTTAGAAAATCTAAAGTAATGGAAGGTTTTTTTTAAAGAATATAATGACAAAAGATGGTTGTGACCATGACTTAGTCTAAAAGTTGAAAAACTGCTGAATGACAAAGTGTGTAGGCTACTATAACCTTAGTGAACATGTAATAAATTTGTAGGAAACTGGTGCAAAAATACAATAACAATCATGTCATGTTTGACATGATACAGTGTATCTAAAAACATTTCAGTTACTACTTCTCCAAACTACAATTGCATAATGAAATATGAAGTAGGTCTGAAAATATCTCAATAAGACATAGGTTTTGATTGAATGCACCAATGGCTTGAAATCATGTCTGAACTTGTGCTGAAAGTCAAATTTGTTAATGAAATCCTGTAGAAAAACAAGCTGGTGGAGCAAAGTTTTACTGATGTCTAGCTTTCTGTCTCATTCATCAATGAACCACTGTGGAACTGAAACCAGTCAGTATCTTACCGCCTGTCTTAACAGGATCATTGGCCTCCATTTATGGTGGGAGAAACAGGGGTCAGAGCGTTCAGGCATGTTTGGTTCTGCAGCTGGTAATCTGCTACGCTATCGTGTCCTCTGATTATAAAAGTCCTAGAATTATGTATTTTAATGAGTATCTATGGACATAAAGGCTGTAACTCTCTGTTCTCTGCCATGTGTAAGAGATCACTATAAAAAGAAATCTGCCTGTTTGTGTTTCTGCAGTTAGGAAGAACCTTGTGTCACCCAGACGTTTTGGGACACACACACTAATCCGTTTTAGTCACCCACCCGTAGCAGTTGATGGAGCAACTGGTTTCCTATTAAGGAGCCAATAGTGGCAGCTCTGCCAGCATTAAACCGCAATAAAGTGACAGGAGCTGTAAAGCTTAGAGAGATGAACAAAAGGAAGTCTGTAGTCATGTAGTCCCTTGCCTCAGGTTTCAGAGTTTATATAGTGGAGTGAAGTGATCACTTTCTTCCTGTTCTGTTTCTTTTTCCCGTGTGCCTGGAGGAAAATGGCTCTGTTTTTTTCTTCTTCCTTATTTTCCGTTTGATCTCTTCATTTTGGTTCAGATATTTTCAGTTTCTTTCCTGTAGTATGACATATAACTCTTTAATCAAGACCGTTTTACAAGTCATTTGTACATTCTTGACATCTACTTATGTACCACTATCAATCATATTTAGTCATTTTATGTTTTTGTGTTCTGTTAGTTTAATTTTTGGTACGACATTCCTAACTAAAGCTTGTGTTTCCTAGCTTACTTTGCAAAGATGCTGTCACTTAAATTCCTATTTTATTATGTTTTTCCTTTTAAATATTTAACAGAACTGACTGACAAATAATTGGTTCTGACTCTTTTTTGTCAGCCAGTAGTTTACTAATGTTGGCCTTTTATTAAAATCAAAAACTTATTTTTCTTCTGTTTACTGTATGCCTGCACACCTCACTACAGTGATGAACTGTAATACTGTTAATTAATGTGCATTGTGCCTTTAAATAATGAAAACCCTTATGTGGCGCTTCTTGATCAAATACCCAAAGACGGTTTACAACATTAAAAACACAAACTAAACATTAAATAATAATAAAACACAAAACCAAAAGGAAAGTGAGACTAACTTCAACAGAGGAGTTTTGAATTGTGCTTTGAAGGTCAGAAGAGAGTTAATATTGCAGATTAAATATCAAAACAGATCAAAACAGCTAAAACAATTTTAGAAAAAAACACTTTTCTTTCACCTTCTTCCTCTCCATTTCTCGCCCAGTGTTACATGTTCCACATGTATGTGGGCGTTCGAGCAGGCGGAGGGATTGGTGACCAAATTGAGGATCCTGCCGGCGATGAGTACGAGATCTACCGGATCATCTTTGACATCACCTTCTTCTTCTTTGTTATTGTAATCCTGCTGGCCATC
This sequence comes from Gambusia affinis, assembly GCF_019740435.1. Taxonomy (NCBI): domain Eukaryota; kingdom Metazoa; phylum Chordata; class Actinopteri; order Cyprinodontiformes; family Poeciliidae; genus Gambusia; species Gambusia affinis. The sequence continues at coordinate 1,248,889 of NC_057887.1, read as the reverse complement.
ATACAGGGTGAGGGACGCAGCAAATATGTGTTTCTATGTACAAAATGTCTCAGAATGATGAGCTGTCTCATCTAAGGTCAAAAGTAAAAGAAAAACTGAACAAGAACATAATAACTTATAATTTGGTAAAAGAAAACTCAACACATACTGACGAAGATAAGAAAGCACAAAAAACTTTCACTGTCAAATTAGCAGATTTTTTTGTGGAACGTGACTCCAAATTAGACCTACAAGTAGCCTCACGTGGCCCTCTCAGCTCGGCGCCACTCCAGCGTCATGGCGGCGAGAAAGCGCCTCTGTCATCGCTTTCTCACCAATCCCATGTCTGTCCACTGGGCGGCACATTTGGCAAATCTTCAAGATAGCCTTCTATCCAGTTCGGTACGACTCCATCGGCAAGTCTTAAAAGTTTGGCTAAAATCCGACCTTCCTGACAGGAGTTATAGTCCTATTATCCTGTTATGTGGTGGATTGGTGAGGACTTTCTGTAAGCTTTGATTCACATCATGTGTGGAGATCAGCAGCTAGTGGATATGGTTTCAGTCCTATGTCATACATGGGGTGAAGCAGGAGGAGTCGCCCAATAATGTTCAGGGACTTCTCTGAGTGGGCGGGGCAACAGGGATGTCCACACCAATGCGTGCAGCAGTGCTCTGTGATGATGCACAAAAAATCTGGTACAGATCGGATGATGTATCAGAGAAGTATAACTGTTTGAATGATCTAGGAGGCACACTGGAGTCAAATTCCAATATTTGCCTCTTCAGAGGTCAACAGAGGTCAGTCACATTGAGTTTGGTGCAAATCAGATGATGCATGTGTGATTTAGAGCCAATCCCCACCCAGCATACCTAGGTGGGCCCCACATGGGATAAATGAGGGCAACAATATGGGTCCCACATGGGTTTCCAAATTGTAACTGGGCAAACCAGATAGATTTGTGGAAACCCCTACATGGGTTTGCAGTACATAGGCAGACCTATATGGGGTCTGCCTATATACCCCATATAGGACCCAGGTATGCTGTCTGGGCCGAATGCAAATGATGAGGAATTGGAATTCACTGTTCTGTCCCCCACAAACCTCAACCAGCAGTCACTGTTGAGAAAAGGATTCATCATCATGTTGCACCAAAAATACCTTCATAAAAATGGCTGTACCACTTAAGTTACTTCACTGAGTAAGCTTCTGAGCATGTGCGATGTCTTCTTAACCTGATATGATGTAGGACTTTGCAAAGGAACAGATTGGGTTGCTGAATTCACTCAGCCCTGTTATTAATTCAACAATTCACTGGATTCACGTTTCTGAGTGCAGGACAGCTGTTTGTGGTCTACTGGATTTAGTTGTTGAGTTGAAATGCTGCAGAGGTATTGAGGACCAAGTCAAAATGTGCTGCTGCAATAGTGCATAGCGATGTGCACTATCGCAGCAGCACATTTTGACTGCTGGCCTGGTAAATCTGATTTTTCTTTTCCAATTCTAGGCTTGATCATTGATGCTTTTGGTGAACTGAGAGACCAGCAGGAACAAGTCAAAGAAGACATGGAGGTGAAGACACATAGTCACCAGAAACACATTTGTCTCTGCGTCACCAGTACATTTTCCACCATTCTACCAGCTTCTTTATTTATTTGGTATTCAGATGCAAATTTTAGCTTAACGTCTAGCAGATGTCAGAGATGAAGATCAGAAACTGTTGGAGAGAACTTATTACCTTTGTCCTTGTTTTCTTGCAGACCAAATGTTTCATCTGTGGAATAGGAAATGAGTATTTTGACACAGTACCACATGGGTTTGAAACTCACACACTACAAGAGCACAACTTAGCCAACTACTTGTGAGTATAAGAGGCTCCTCTGTGCTTTTGTTGGTTGTTCCAGTTGGTTGTAGCAGCTGGACCCTATTTGGGACCCTTCAGCTGAATTGATGCCTTGCACTTTGCCAAAGTTTCAATGGACAGTTTAATTGCAGCATTTATAACTAGGATTATTTGTATAAGAGTGTTAATATGTCAAAAGGTTTTACATTTAGTAAAGAAATGTTAAAACCAACACATGTTCTCATTCTATTGTGATGGTGACCTTTAGCAAAGTCAAAGAGTGACTCCTACATGTTCTTTCTTCTTGTGGAGTTTAAAACTTGTAAATCTCATTATGTTCAGAGACAGTGGTCGGTGTTAAACTCTGTAGAGCTTTTATATGGCTGGTCCTCCAATCAGTAAGCTGCATTTGGTATCAAAATAAAAAAAACTCACTGACTAAATTGGCTTTAGCTAGTGAGGTTTTATTTGAAGATTTCTTAAACATGCATGAAAGAATCAAAGTAATACTTTAGGTATGTTTTTGATGAAGGAATAACATTTTAACCTGATGGAAATTGTTTTTTGTAACATTCCCCCTTAAGTTTGAAGTGATGGTTTTTCTCATGAACTCCATTACCTCTGTTCACAAGTCGTTCCATTATCTGTAGTTACATGTAATAAATGTTTGTGTGTTTCAGATTTTTTTTGATGTATCTGATAAACAAAGATGAAACTGAGCACACAGGCCAGGTAAAGCAGTTCCTCTCCACTCAGCTTTTCTTTCATTCTGAGGGACATTTTGTTCTCAGTATTTACAATCCAGTTCATTCCACGTAGGCACTAATATGTTTCATGGTGGATATTTTCTGATAACATTCTTTTTTTCTTACATATTGTCCTTTTAAAGTCCTAAAATTATATGCAATCCTTCTCATGCTGTCTGTTTCTCTTGAAGGAGTCTTATGTATGGAAGATGTACCAGGAGCGCTGCTGGGAGTTTTTTCCTGCTGGTGACTGTTTCCGGAAACAGTATGAAGATCAACTCAACTGAGCTCAGGCTGTCCTTCATCATGGCCCTCTGTTTGCTCTCCGAGAAGCAGCCAAACAACTCTGTCCTCTCTGTTCCACTTGTCAGTCCAAGCGGATCCAGATGTTCTTCCCTTCCTCAAGCCATCCTTATTTAGACAGTCAGCCTGTTAACTCTGACCTAACCTTCAACCCACTTTGTTTGAATGCTTCTTGTACATAAACAATATAAGATTATAATATGTACCATATGTGACTGATGGCATGTCAAGATTTCTATCTCAAGTGATCTTTTTTTTTTGTTGTTGTTTGTTTCACTTTATTCTACGTACAGAACACGGTAACATGCAAAAAATAGAGCAAAGAAAACTAAAAGGACATGAAAAAGCCTGAAAGCCAATCAGGGCAAAAAACTGTTCCACATGTTCATGTTCGCTGTAGATCCAGGAGGTAAAAACACAACACAATTCACTCTCTCATTCATTCATGTTCAGCAGAACAATGTTGATGTGACGACTGTTGCACATCTGAGAGAGTGAACGCTTCATTCAAGCACAGGGCAGTCTGAGGAGAAACTGGGTGCTGCTGATGAAAGCAGAGCCTTCTGGTTGATTAAATTTGCAAATGTTTGTTCATACCCAGCCAGTGTTTAAAGGCTGACTTCTCTTCATTCACACAATAAGCTGTCCCAATGGGACAGTACTTTTAAATGTTGATCTGATTTGAGAGTCCCACACACATATATATTCATCCAGCCTATAATAAACAGGTGCCACCTGCTGCTGGTGCAGCATTCAGATTTGATTTTATTGGGAGGCTTCTAAACTTCAGTTCTTTTTGTTACGCTGCGGAGAAAAATTCATATCAGAGGACATATTTACTGTGCTGGATTAAAGTCAGAGTGCTGTCTAGTGTTACTGATTGCATCACAATACCATGATAAGGAATGTTTATTTTGCTTTTCGATAGAGGATCAATCAATTTTAAAATTCAGCTGATGCTGGTTTCAGTATTTATATATTTTCATGCAAACAACCAAATGAACTCGTTTCTGTCACCTTTAAAAATACAGTTTATTTTTGGCTTATCTAGTGGATAACCTAAGAGCAGACCTGATGCTTATGATTTTCTGGTTTTCTGAGGAAGAATTGATGTTATTGACAGTATTGATGGTTTGTTGTAGTGAAGGCATCACAGCGGGACAGCGTCTCCTGAAAGGCCGTGTAACAGGAAGCCTGAGACCCGGGACCGACCATCTTCACTGTTCAAACATCCAGTGATGCATCCCTCAAAACAAAGCAGTCCCTTTAGCTACTAAGAAGAACACCTTCCATATGTCCCTCTGTTTTAAAGGTCTGGACCTTCATTCAAATCAGAATAGAACAACAGTATTAGGATATCCAATGAGATTTAGATGGGAGCCGTGTTGTTTCAGAGGTCGCTCCAAAGAAACAAAACCCATCCAGCAATTATTCTTCTGTTTTTATGCTTAGTAATGCTCTTATAAAATACAGCAAAATATGTTATTCTTTTCAAAAAATGCTTAGAAATAAAGTCATTGCATGGAAACTTTGGCAGCCTAATGAATCCGAGACAATTTAAGGTCAACTATAAATTGCATAAAATTTTTCATTAGGATTATTTAAGAAGTTTAGTTTTAGGTTTTCTGTCTAGTATTTTGACACATTGCATCCCTTAAAGATACAGCATCGTATTTCATCGTGTATCTTTTCCATACTATATGCAATTTATAAGAGAAATCTTTAATAATGATTTGGTTCAAGCAATACCTCTTCATTGAATGTACTGGAGGGTCTGTATATTGTTAATGGCAAACCAAGATAGGACAATACGTTGTTGCTAGAGTTTATTTCAGTTAAATAAATGCATGTATTTATTCATTTATTCTATGTTCATTTGTTTGAATGTTACTTTGCCTTAAAGATGAAGCACATAGAAGGAAGTAATTGGTCCTTTTTCTGTCTTGACTGAAAACAATCAAGCTGGTGACTTTGCACTGAACAGGTGATGGTGGTTTTCTTCTCCTCATCAAACCAAATGCACTACGGTCTGCCTCTGTCAGGAACAGTGTGCTGTCTGAACACCTACCATGTGTACGTTAAGGGTGAAAAATGTTTAGGTATTAAAGTGAATATGGGAATCCTCAGACTGGGTTTCCAACAATCAAAGATGGATCCAGTGAAGCAACTTCAGCTTTGAAGTAGTGTTTACTAGCTTCTGCTAGCTCTGTCTTTCTATGAGCTCTGTCTGATCTCAAAATGATAATGGAATCATTTTAGTCTTTTGGTTCATATGTTGAAATTGCTTCACTGTACAGGCCACTAGAGGACTGGAGATGGAGTTGTTCCATGAAGAGCCATGTTTACTGGTTACATTTAGGTTAGTGACATTGCATGCATAGTTAGCCTTGCTAACTGACCAGCAAAAAGGGTGAAAGTGGCAGTCACATCTGCAGCCAACCCGTGTGTGTGTGTGTGCGTGTGTGTGTGTGTTTCCATGTTGTCAACCCACGCTGATGTCATGCCTTTTTTTCTACTCCTGCAGTACCACCTCAGACTGAATGATGCCATGAATACAGTTTGTAGTATTTGGATCATGTGAACGTAAATATGTTCAATATTTACCATAAGGAGGCATGTTTAGTTTGCCTTTCAGTAGTGCATTATGTAGACCTTTTGAATAAATTATTGCTACTTTTGACCAAGGGAAATGTAAAAGAGGGACTGGGTAAATGAAATTGCATGGTCTGGAAAATAAATCTTTATTTATACATTTGTGAACTGTTGCATATTTATAATTTATGCTTTTGCTGATGGATTGTGCTTTCCATTCTTTCTGCAGATTGGGACATTTACAAAATGAAATTAAGCCGAGTGTGAAAACAATGGACTTTGCAATGAAATGCTCCCTCATGCACTGTTGACAGCTTTCACTTGAACTACTGAAACACTCTTACACTCACAAGCAGAGTAACTACAGGAGTTAACTTGTTTTAACTTCCACACTTCTAGACATTTTGTAAAGCATAGATTCTTAAAGACTTCCTGCCACCAGTCACATCGAGTTTATTTCTATATAGTATTGCATCAACGAGGCAGTTCAAAGTGCTTTACATGATAACACAACTTTGATGGTGACTATAAAACCTTGAGAACTTACTGCTGATTTCTATGCCTCCTCCTTGTTCTTTTGGATTGGTTCAGTAGCAACTTTATATCCTTATCTATTTTTTTCCTTTACTTATTACTACACATATTCCAACTGCACTTTGTAGCAACACTTTAATCCTGAATTCAAAAAAAGAACACTTGGTACTGTGTCAGTGAAACTGTTTGCTTGAGGAACAGGATCCCATTGAGCCACAGACCCTCAGTGAATGTAAAGGTGAGTAAAATCATTGAGGCATTAGTGAGAAAACGACCACACAGCTGATACTTCTTCTCTGCTTCAATGAAAAACTGCAGAATCCTTCATCATCATCGTCATCATCATCATCATCATCATCATCATCATCATCATCATCATCATCATCATCATCATCATCATCATTATCATCATCAACATCAACATCAACATCATCACATGACCAAACAAATACCACATAACCAAGATGGAAATAAATGTCTATTGTTAATCAACCTATATGTATGAACCTTTTTACTAAAACTGAGCAAACATCAGCATCTTCAGATGTAAATTCATATAATATAGTGTCCCTCCTTAGTAAGCATGTACTTTTTCAATTGTATAATGTACACCAGAGATGTCACAAACAATATATGAGACATCCAGAAAACGTCTACACACTGACATAAAATATAATTAATAAGGGTCTAATTTACAGATCCAAACAAAATCCAACGTTATCTGACAGCGAAGAAACAATGTCACCAGCCTGCTGAGCTAGCTAACAAAACAAACACAAAGGCTCTGACTTGTCTCTTTCTCGGAGGTACAGATGTCTCGGTTGTCAGATGTTTTGTTTGCAATCAGCCAAAAGAGTAGAGCTGACATAATTCCATAATGACATTCAAGGCAAAGTTGAAATAATCCCCAGTAGTAGAGTGAAATGTAAAAAAAAAAAAAAAACTGTAAAAAAAGTCTTTGTAAGTGTTTCCATGAGCAACCAAACAAGCAAAACAGGAATTTCTCAAAGCAGTACAAAATTCCAGTCGATCAGCTGATGCTTGGTGAGGAAGAAAAGCTTCCCCTCTGTCAGAGAAGTTGCTGGCAAAAAAATATGTTTTTATTCATGGACATTTCAGTTATGACCAAAGACATGCAGGTTTGGGGGGTAGAACCAGCGGTAGCACAAGAAATCGTGTGTACATGTGCTACCGATTTCTTTTCCATACAAAGAAACCTGGAATGGAGTAGTGGAACGGAGTGGCAATGTAATCACAATGCACTGTAAGCTATGTAATGTGTTTTGAGGCAGTTGACCAAAATCCCTAACGATTTTTAAATTCCCCCTGGACATTTTTTTAGGTCTGAAAAGTAGGACATATCCGGGTAAAGAGGACATCTGGTCACCCTAAAGAAGTGTTACGTTGATATGTAATTGTGGTGTTGCTTCTATTGTTGTTAGGACTGCGAAGACCCAGACGTGTCTCACACCCCCATTGGGATCCTGACCATCATTCCTGAGGACAGGCAGGCCTCCACTGACTCACTGCACCTCCAGTCTTCAAGTACTGCCATCATTTTGGAAGGAAGTCTTGTCATGAATGATCTTGGAAATCTTCCACATGCCATGTGCTTGCTCTTTGGACTTATTTATACTCTGAATTTGGAGTACCCTCAACAACTGAAGTACACCTTTGACTTCATCCAACCAGTGCTTCTGTCACTTGGACATAAATCCCTAAAACCAAAAATACAATCACTCAAAAATCTTCTGATGCAATGAGTGAATGTGATGTGACATTATGGATCAACGTTGATACCTTTACCCTTATTGGAAAAGTGATTTTTATTTCTTGTTTGATTCTTTTTTTGTTGGAGAGAGCATCATTGCATTTGCAGACTACTAAATGGTTTTATGTTAATGAGGAGAAACATTACTTCACTTCACTACTTCACTATTTACTTTATCAATGTTATGATAAATGTTGGGCTCTAGTATTGAGAATTGAGTTTTTGTTTCACACCAGTCAACAAAGACATTTAAGCAGGAATTCTCAAAGATTTAAAGGCTGAGGGCCATTTGAAGGATTCAATATTAGATTGAAGGCTACCCTAGAAAAAAAGTCGTGTCATTTTTTCCCCCTAAAAAAAGTCTATGGAAAACTTTGTTTCCAGGTGTGTATGTAACCACACTTGAGAACCTTGTATTTAAGGTAAACTTGTTTAATTATTAAACATTTTTTTCCATTCAAACTGTTGTCTGTTGGCTCTTCGTTCCAATAACTTAACACTTTTGGTTCATCTTACTTGAACATATCAAGGCAATTGGTTTCCTGATATTTTGCAAGTAATGTGAACTCTTAAACGTGTAAGTATAACTTATTTTTATGAGTACTGCTTAATTGACATAACTCACAATTTCAAGTAGTCATAATTGACATTTTATAGTCAACTTTACTAATGGATTTTGAGTTAACGGCACTCAAGTTTACTGCCATTGCATGAGTTGTCTGAATGAATATTTTACAGTTAACCCAATTAATGATTTTGAGTTAACGGCACTCAGGTTTACTGCCTTTATCTGAGTGGTCTAAACATAGTTATTTTTAGCAATAACACCTTAAAATGAATTAGCTACTTTACTTGAAGATTTTGAGGCAATCGGTTTCCTAACTTTTTTTAAGTAAAGTGAACTTATTACTTTTTACAGTGTACTGGCTAAAGAAACTGACTGCCCTACATGAGCGACTGGCAGACCAAATGAACCAGCTGCTACAGAAAGGGAATCACCCTGAATGGTTAACTGAAGGGCGCACAATCCTGATCCAGAAGGATCCAACAAAGGGCCCGGTCCCATCTAACTACCGACCAATAACTTGTCTCTCCACAACCTGGAAGCTCATGTCAGGCATCATAGCGGCTAAGATAAGCAAACACATGGATCAATACATGAGCACGACACAGAAGGGCATCGGGGTAAATAGCAGAGGAGCCAAACACCAACTCCTTGTAGACCACACAGTTGCCAGAGACTGCAAAACCCGACACACCAACCTGTGCACGGCTTGGATTGATTACAAGAAAGCCTATGACTCAATGCCACACACTTGGATCATCGAATGCAACATCAATGTACAACATCAACAGGACCTTGAGAGCCTTCATTGCAAACTCAATGCGGATGTGGAAGACCACCCTTGAAGCCAACTGCAAGCCACTTGCACAAGTATCCATCAAATGTGGCATATACCAAGGAGATGCGCTGTCCCCGCTACTGTTCTGCATAGGCCTGAACCCCCTCAGCCAAATCATCAACAAGACTGGCTACGGATACCGACTCAAGAATGGAGCCAACATCAGCCACCTCCTCTACATGGATGACATCAAGCTGTACGCCAAGAGAGAGCGTGACATAGACTCACTGATCCACACCACCAGGATATACAGCACGGACATTGGGATGTCATTCGGACTAGAGAAGTGTGGTCGGATGGTTACAAAGAGAGGGAAGGTCATCCGCACAGAAGGGATCTCACTCCCAGAAGGAACAATAGCAGACATAGAGGAAGGTTACAAATACCTGGGAATATCACAAGCAAATGGCAACCTTGATGAGATCACAAGAAAAAGAGCCACAACCAAATACCTCCAACGAATAAGACAAGTCCTGAGAAGCCAGCTCAATGGCAAGAACAAGATCCGTGCAATAAACAGCTATGCCCTACCAGTGATCAGATACCCTGCAGGAATAATTAGCTGGCCAAAGGAGGAGATACAGGCCACAGATGTTAAGACCCGGAAACTACTAACAATGTATGGGGGGTTCCACCCCAAATCCAGCACCCTGAGACTCTACACGAACATAAAAAGAAGGAGGCAGAGGACTAGTGAGCGTGAGAACCACTGTCCAAGACGAGACATCCAAGATCCATAGATACATCAGGGACAAAGCCTCAACAGACAATGTGCTCAGTGAATGTCTCAAACAATGGGGAACAGAAGCTGAGGTGCCGGAGGAACCATCATGGGAGGACAAGCCCCTGCATGGGATGTACCACCGCAACAATAACCAAGTGGCTGACATCAGAAAATCCTACCAATGGCTGGAAAAAGCTGGACTGAAGGACAGCACAGAGGCCCTCATCATGGCCGCCCAGGAACAGGCCCTAAACACCAGAGCAATTGAGGCCCAGATCTACCACACCAGACAAGACCCAAGGTGTAGGTTGTGCAAGGAGGCCCCTGAGACAGTCCAACACATAACAGCAGGGTGCAAGGTACTGGCAGGGAAAGAATACATGGAACGACACAACCAAGTGGCAGGCATAGTGTACAGAAACATCTGTGCAGAATATGGACTAGAACCCCCAAGATCAAAGTGGGAAACACCCCCGAAGGTAGTGGAGAATGACCGAGCTAAGATCCTGTGGGACTTCCAGATCCAGACAGACAAAATGGTGAGGGCGAACCAACCAGACATAGTCGTGGTGGATAAACAACAGAGGAAAGCCGTTGTGGTGGATGTGGCAATACCAAGTGACTGCAACATCAGGAAAAAGGAGCATGAGAAACTAGAGAAATACCAGGGCCTAAGGGAGGAACTGGAGAGGGCCTGGAAGGTGAAGACCTGGTGCCTGTGGTCATCGGGACCCTCGGGGCAGTCACCCCCAAACTGGAACAGTGGCTACAACAGATCCCAGGAACAACATCAGACATCTCAGTCCAGAAATGTGCAGTCCTAGGCACAGCCAAGATACTGCGCAGAACCCTCACGCTCCCAGGCCTCTGGTAGAGGACCCGAGCTAAGAGGAAGAAGAATCACCACCCGCGGTGGGTGAGAAGGGAATTTATATATATATATATATATATATATATATATATATGTAGATATAGATAGATATATTTATATAGATATATATAGATATAGATAGATAGATAGATAGATAGATAGATAGATAGATAGATAGATAGATAGATAGATAGATAGATAGATAGATAGATAGATAGATAGATAGACATATATATATATATATATATATATATATATATATATATATATATATATATATATATATGTATATATAGTGAAACCTCTGCAGCTTTGTTTATTATTATTATTATTATTTTTACTTCGGGTGATGGAGCTACATTTTTATTTTCAGGAGTGCAGTGTAAAAAGTAATAAGTTCACTTTACTTAAAAAAAGTTAGGAAACCGATTGCCTCAAAATCTTCAAGTAAAGTAGCTAATTCATTTTAAGGTGTTATTGCTAAAAATAACTATGTTTAGACCACTCAGATAAAGGCAGTAAACTTGAGTGTCGTTAACTCAAAATCATTAGTAAAGTTGACTATAAAATGTCAATTATGACTACTTCAAATTGTAAGTTATGTCAATTAAGCAGTACTCATAAAAATAAGTTATGCTTACACATTTAAGCATTCACATTACTTGCAAAATATCAGGAAACCAATTGCCTTGATATGTTCAAGTAAGATGAACCAAAAGTGTTAAGTTATCGAAACCAAGAGCCAACAGACAACAGTTTGAATGGAAAATTTTTTTTAATAATTAAACAAGTTTACCTTAAATACAAGGTTCTCAAGTGTGGTTACATACACACTAACCTGGAAACAAAGTTTTCCACAGACTTTTTTAGGGAAAAAAAATGACATGACTTTTTTTCTAGGGTACACTGTAAAATGTAATAAGTTCACTTTACTTAAAAAAAGTTAGGAAACCGATTGCCTCAAAATCTTCAAGTAAAGTAGCTAATTCATTTTAAGGTGTTATTGCTAAAAATAACTATGTTTAGACCACTCAGATAAAGGCAGTAAACTTGAGTGCCGTTAACTCAAAATCATTAATTGGGTTAACTGTAAAATATTCATTCAGACAACTCATGCAATGGCAGTAAACTTGAGTGCCGTTAACTCAAAATCATTAGTAAAGTTGACTATAAAATGTCAATTATGACTACTTCAAATTGTGAGTTATGTCAATTAAGCAGTACTCATAAAAATAAGTTATGTTTACACGTTTAAGAGTTCACATTACTTGCAAAATATCAGGAAACCAATTGCCTTGATATGTTCAAGTAAGATGAACCAAAAGTGTTAAGTTATTGGAACGAAGAGCCAACAGACAACAGTTTGAATGGAAAAAAATGTTTAATAATTAAACAAGTTTACCTTAAATACAAGGTTCTCAAGTGTGGTTACATACACACTAACCTGGAAACAAAGTTTTTCATAGACTTTTTTTAGGGGAAAAAAATGACATGACTTTTTTTCTAGGGTAGCCTTCAATCTAATATTGAATACTTCAAATGGCCCTCAGTCTTTAAAACTTTGAGAATCTCTGCTTAAATGTCTTTGTTGACTGGTGTGAAACAAAAACTCAATTCTCAATATTAGAACCTAACATTTATCATAACATTGATAAAGTAAATAGTGAAATAGTGAAGTGAAGTAATGTTTCTCCTCATTAACATAAAACCATTTAGTAGTCTGCAAGTGCAATGATGCTCTCTCCAACAAAAAAAGAATCAAACAAGAAATAAAAATCACTTTTCCAATAAGGATAAAGGTATCAACGTTGATCCATAATGTCACATCACATTCACTCATTGCATCAGAAGATTTTTGAGTGATTGTATTTTTGGTTTTAGGGATTTATGTCCAAGTGAGAAAAGCACCCTTTGGATGAAGTCAAATGTGTACTTCAGTTGTTGAGGGTACTCCAAATTCAGAGCATAAATAAGTCCAAAGAGCAAGCACATGGCATGTGGAAGATTTCCAAGATCATTCATGACAAGACTTCCTTCCAAAATAATGGCAGTACTTCAAGACTGGAGGTGCAGTGAGTCAGTGGAGGCCTGCCTGTCCTCAGGAATGATGGTCAGGATCCCAATGGGGGTGTGAGACACGTCTGGGTCTTCGCAGTCCTAACAACAATAGAAGCAACAGCACAATTACATATCAACATAACACTTCTTCATGGCTGCTTCTCCTACAGTTTACAGCTGTCCCACCTATGGCAGTCTACTCATTATAAGCCTTCTATGACAGTACAGTAGAAAGTTGTCTTCGCTAAGTTTAAGTTAGTATAGTCAACAGAGTAAGCTGGAATGAGTTAAGGTCACTTTTCTTTTTGAGTAAGATATACTATTACATTTTACAGTGTACCTATGGCTGAAGATTCCTAGGTGAGGGATCAGACAGAGCGCAGTCCAAAGATGTCCAAAGTTACTTCTTAATTGCACTGGAATTTATTCTGGTGCAAGAATATATAGAGTATAACGTTACTGTATATATTAAATATGTATCTAGCCTGCAAACCTTCAGAGTAAAGGGGGCTGAATATTAATGCATGCCACACTTTTCAAATTATTAGTGAAAGTTTTTTAACCATACATCATTTTCCTTCCACTTCACAGTCATGCCCCACATTCTGCTTTTGTAATGTTAAATCCTAATAAACTACATTAAAATCTGTGCTTGTAACATAATAAAATATATAAAATAAAGTATGTATATACTTTATTATGTATAAATATATAAAATCAAGCTGTATACATACTTTTTGCTACGTACTTTACCTATCCACAGCATTAACCCTTTCTATTCCACTTCTGCTAACTACAGTGATGTTGTGTCAGAGACGCTCCTCTGCAGACACATTACAGTTTTTGTCAGAGGCGGAGTTCAGAGTTCCTGCTCTATACAACCAATGGACTGTCTGAAAGCTGAATGCTGCTCTGGTGGGGCGAAGCTTCTCTGCAGGATGTTCCACTGAACACTTGGAGCTACAGCTGCCTGGCAAGTAAGATTGCACTTCTAAAGACTTTCAACTTTGCACTAAAGCGTTTTCTTTTAACCTGTTTATAAATGTAAATGTTTCAGATAGTTTACATGGATAGAGAATATCTTCATTTTAAAGCGAAAACATGAAATATGATTTATCTGTTAAAGTGTTGATTTTCAACCTCACAGTATATGAATGAGGTTTAGGTAAATTAACACATTTTCCAGGTTTCTTATCAAATGCAACATTTCGCTGAAAAAATGTCATCTTTTGGATCAGTTCAGGTTTGTTCAGGCTGGTCACTAACGCCAACATTTCATAAAGCTCCATGCATGGAAATGATCAAATTCACTCATTTATTTCAGCAGCTGTTTCAGAGATGATTGTAGAATATGGCTGCAGTTAAAGGTGTGTCCTTCTTTCTCAGTGGACCAGTGTAATAATTAAAAATACATTTTCCCTCTCGTTCTTAGCACTGTACATACACCTAAAGTCACTGACTGAAGAAAGGCTCTGGGAATATGTGATGGTTTTGGCTTTAATTAGTACAGCCTGTATTAGTAATGTCATGTATTCTTTACAGGCTATGCTAATCTATGCCAGAATCAGCCAAACATTGGATCACGAGGATAGGAAACTAACTGAAATATATTGTTTGTGTTGTGTAGATCTCTTGCTGTCTTTGTCATCAGATTCTGCATGTTTTACCTGCTTGGATCCAAAATCTTTTGGGTTTAACACTGGCCAAATCTGAATCAATTTCACCTGTAAAGGTTTGCTTGGTAACAAATTAGATGAATATTAAGTATACGCATATTTAAAATCAATTAACAGAAGGCTCTCTAAGGTAATGTTTTCTACCCTTCCTTTCATCCTGATGCTGATGCCATGCTTCAAGATTCCTTCAAATGTTTCCAAGAAACAAGAAAGGAAGTCCAGTTGTTTTCTATTTCAGCAGTCACTGTCACCTGAATAAGTCTTCCTGCAAATATTCAGCATAGTTCTGTCACTGCTTGCTAAAAATAAAAATATTTTATTCCAGTATCCTATGTGCTCTAGTAGGTGTCAAAGCTATTCCTGTATAAATCTACTATCTGAGGCTACTCCAGTCATATAACCTTACAGTATATATTAAATATGTATCTAGCCTGTCTAACCTTGAAAATATATCAAAATCATGAATCAATTCCAAGAAAACAATTAGAAATACTTGAAATCTTGCCATGCTGGACAAAAGTAAAACAAGAACTCTGACAGTCAACTGTCAACTTTTAAACTACATTTTGTCTTTTGTTGTGCTTTTGTTTTTCCAGATGGTCATTAACCACAATGAATCTGACTTCTGGGTCTGATCCGGCCCACTTCTTCCCTGACAAACCTTCTGGTATGAGAGACCAAATTACACCTCAGTCTAACAAAGAGCCACAAGTAGAAATGCACATTACTTTTAGTTTGTGCACATTTACTCTGCAGATTGAAATAGAATATAACAGATGTTTTAAATGCTTTATAACTGTACATTTTCAGGTGGCTCTTTCCAGCAATGGTCCAGGTACTGGAATTTGCATAACATTAGTATTTTGTCAAGAAAAGGAGGAAACAATTCTGAGTCCGCACTTAACATGACCTTCCAGCTGCCTGAAGAGGAATTTGATCCACTGGGAGGTCACACTGTGTGGCAGGTAACACATGGATAAAAACTTTACCTTCAACTCTGTTTTTTGACACTTGCTTAATAATGTGGAACATCCTTCTTAAGTAGATTTCCTTTGAGCTCACCAGACAAACTAATCAACCAGCTCTTGAAATTAATTATAGTGATTCAAAGAGCTCTGACACACAATACCATCTATAAATTTAATAGCACAACAAAAAATTTAATCTTTATGACACTTAAATCCTACTTGCATAATAATGTGGAACACAATGTATATTTTGGGAGTGTACCTAATTCTGACTACTTATTACTTTATTTGGTTACATCTCCTCTTCATTCCCAGGTCATCATCATCGTCTTCCTCACCGGTTCCCTTTCTTTCGTCACTGTTGTTGGCAACATCCTGGTTTTAATGTCCTTCAAGGTAAATAAGAGTCTGAAGACGGTTAACAACTACTACCTGCTCAGTCTGGCCTTCGCTGACCTGACTATCGGCACTTTGTCAATGAATCTCTATACTACCTACATCATCATGGGCCAGTGGGCTCTGGGGCCAGTGGTTTGTGACTTGTGGCTTGCAATAGACTATGTGGCCAGTAACGCCTCCGTCATGAACCTGCTCGTCATCAGCTTTGACAGGTAGCTGAAAGTATTTTAATTTACAATTTTCTTCTAAATGACTGTATGGTTTTGTCTTTTGCATTTAAGAAAATTTAACATATTTACTCCTATGTAAATATGAACAATGTGACAGTTCTGCCATTATTGCTTTTTGGGCAAGACTCTCTTGTCGTTCTCAAACCAATAAAAATGCAGGAAATCAAAAGAAAGACACACACCAAAAATAATTCCAAATACCAAGTGGAAGTAGCAACACTTTCCAGTTGCCTGTGACAAAAAAGCACCACTGGAACTTTGTGGTTTGTTATATTTTATACAGCAAAGAACAAACAAGTTACAGTCTCTGTTTATTACTTTCTGTGTCTCCCCAGGTATTTTTCTGTGACCAGACCTTTGACCTATCGGGCCAAACGAACAACCAAGCGAGCCATGACCATGATTGGACTAGCCTGGTCCATCTCTTTCATTCTCTGGGCCCCGGCCATACTGTTCTGGCAGTACATTGTGGGTGAGCGCACGGTCCAGCCAAATGAGTGCTATATCCAGTTCTTGTCCGAGCCCATAATTACCTTCTGCACTGCTATTGCTGCATTCTACTTACCAGTGAGTATCATGGCCATTTTGTTTTGGAAGATCTACCAGGAAACAGAGAAGAGAGCTAAAGATATACAAAGTCTCAAGGGATCTGGGTCAGGCACCAACCCGAGTCAGGCTCAGAACCTGGACAATGGCGGTGGAAAAGATGCAGCTGGCAGCCAGAGGATGTCATTGATCATGCTGCGCCAGATGAGCTCCCAAAGCGCCAGCAGTAGTGAAATCTGTTTGTCTTCTCCAGAGAGAAACAGGAACAATAATTCCAATTCACCAGGAGTGGATAACCAGAAGTGCTGTAGAACGCTATGTTTTCAATTCTCAGCCTTCTGGACTCGTTACCCTGCATCAAACAGATCCTGCAACACAACAACAAGTACAGTAGAGGAGGCGGAGTGCAGCAGCGTTAACGGTGACATGGCTGCTGCTTCAGAGGTGAAGAAGAACAGCCAAAATTATGAAAGCGTCAAAGTTCAGAAAGGCTCAGATGGACTTACTCCCTCATCTTCTCTTGACCAGTCAGTTGCTAAGGCAACCAGAGATGCTGTGCTTGTCAAACGCTTTGCCACTAAAGCAAAAATGGAGATCAATAAGCGTAAAAATGAAAAAAAAGCAAATGAAAAGAAAGCAGCAAGAACTCTGAGCGCTATTCTGTTTGCATTCATAACCACGTGGCTGCCATACAACATCATGGTGTTGGTCAACACTTTCTGTCAGGACTGTATTCCAGAATCTCTGTGGGCTCTGGGGTACTGGCTGTGTTATGTTAACAGCACAGTGAACCCCATGTGCTATGCTCTGTGTAACAAGACCTTCCGGACAACCTTTAGGGATATATTAATATGCCAGTGGAATCAAAACAGGAACAAGCCCAATTTTAATCAAAGGCAAGCTGTTAGCTCCCGAAAGGAGCCTAGATAGATTGTAATACCAGATTGATCCATTGGGTGGAGATATTTTCTTTAGGTTTAGGTGTCATTAACTATTCCTCTGTGGAAAGAACACTCACCTGTTTCTTTATTTACTACCTAAACTTGTTTAGTTTATAGGTTTTACCACCGCGTGTTGGGAAGGATATGTTCAATGTATCGACTATAGCCCTGCATGAGAATCACAATTCCTTTATTGTCATTGTACAAGAAAGCAAAACATTTTAAATATAGCAACTCTCAAGTGCAGTGCAAATAAATAATAATATATATGTGTGTTCAAATATCAGTGGGAAACAATACCTTTTCAATATAGATTTAGTAAATTATATTTGAACTTGACAGGGGAGACCTTGCTTACACTTGTATTCATATTTTCCATTTTCATTTTTCTAAATATATTAAGAGTATTTAGTAAAAATTATTTCTATGTTTGGCAATATTTTGGAGGTTTTAAGGTGGACAGTGATTTTACACTCAATAATCACATAAAGGCCACAGTCAAGTCTAGTTTTTATTATTTACAGAAAATAGCAGATAAAATCTATTCTTTCAAATAAACATGAAGGTATTCATGATGAAATGTCTGCATTTCATCATGACTAGATTACTGTAATTCCCTCCACCTCAGACTCAACCAGTCCTCACTTACATGTCTGCAGCTGGAGCAAAATGCTGCTGCCCGTCTTTTAACAGGAACATGTAAGAGAGAACACATTGCCCTGGTCCGGGCTTCTCTCCACTGGCTGCCCGTGTGTTTTAGAGTTCATTTTAAAATCCTTTTGTTTGTTTTTAATATTTTAAACAGCAACAATCTTTCCTAATGTACCTTAATAAACAAATAAGATGATTTGGGACAGAATGACCTATAGGAGATGACATCACACATCAGAGGACAGATGAAGAGAGAAAAATGAGATTTGACAGGAGAGTGAGGATCCTGTCTGAGCGTCCTCACCAGGTGAATCAGGGCAGAATGACTGAAAACTGCATCTGGAGAGCTGGCTGCAGCTCAGAGAGCTTTAGAAACCAGAGCCAGAGCTGCCTCATTTGTTATCAGATCCAAAAAGCTCTGTCACACACACTCAACACACACATGCACACCAAGAATCTGAAGTCCATGAATACTGAGGAAAACCTATCATCCCAAAGATATCATGAATATCAGTAGAGTCACACTTGTACTGAACTGTAGTAATTTCTTTATTTAAAAATCAATTAGAGTATTTTTTTTTAATTTCTAAATTCTTTTTTTAAGTCATTACACAGTTTTTTCTCAGTTCCTTATAATGGGACCATTTCTTATTGACTTTTGCTATTTACTAGTTATTGCTATTCAGAAAGCAATGCAATAATTTAATATTTAGTCAAACTATAATTTTAACAGTGAAAATATTTTTCTTATATTTACAGAAAATGACATCAGATTTGTTTCATGTGGCTTCATATTAAGGAAAAGTTCATAAGCTGCCAACCAGCAGCTCAGAAGGTTTGGTTTTTGGTTTCATGTTTCACCATAGACGAGTTGCTTGTAGATCCTGTAATGTGTGTGATCAGATCAGAGCTTTGCTGTGATTAAAGATTTCTTAGGGGTTAACAGAGGTTCATGATCTTGCTTTATTTGTACTCATGCTTATGAGTACATTTGTGTAAATTCTGACATTCTGGAGAATATAAACAAGCAGCTGCTTAAAAGTGTACGCTGTAGCAGCGATGACTTATTGATCTTTGAGGACCAACAGAAGTAACTGTGGAGGAACAGAAGTAACTGATTTGACATTAAATATTACACAGAGCAATAAATTACAGCTTGTTTTATTGCTTTAGTTCCATCTTACATTTGTCTTTTACAGATTACAGTGTTCCTGTTTACAGTGATCCAAGTAGTTCTCCTATATTTTGCTTACAATGAGTCAATATTTCTTGTAATGCGCTATAAAACAGTTTTCAGTAAGTCTTTAGGTTTTCAGAAAGTTAATTTTTTTTTTCTTCAGATTACCAGTTAAAACTCAGTTATTATCATTTTAGGTATAACCTTGCTGGTGCTAAAATACAGGTTTTCTTTGTCCAACAGAGTAACTTCTGACAGAAATGGTAAATGTATTTCTGGAAGTCTACTGGTAAAACACTACATACTGATATAAACTGTTTTTCTAAAACGTTCCAAAAGACATGAGGGTGGTGCTTTAGGAGCCTTTCCTCTTGGCGATTTTTGGCAGAGTTGCAAAATTTAAAACAATCAAAAATATAAATTATTCCTCTAAAACTTGGTAAGGTCTTTGCTTGAAAACAAGTTAGGAAGTAGCCAATGAAAATATTTTAAAGGATCTTAAGAAAACCCAAAGAAATACTGAATGTGACCAATCTCAATTTTGAATGGAAAGTCTTGTTCTCGAAGAAAAACTCTGAAAAAAACAAACAAAAAAGAAACAAGGGCAAAGATCTGATCAACTCATTCATTATGTGTGAATGTATTTCATTCTGTGTAATCAAGCACAGAAATGGTCAAACAAAAATATTGACAACGAAGGAGAAGATTCATAAGATAGAAAGTTTGTTGAAGGATTCACATGCAGGTTTACAGCAGACCAAACGATGTTTCTTCCGTCACCTTTTTTAAATCCCATGACTTAAAGAATAGTTATATTCATAGTACTTCTTATATAAAAAACATGAATAAGCACAAAATACACATAACATTAGCACAATAGCCTGTGATAACTTCCATGTCTGATAGAAAAAAAAAAAAAACTAGTTTGCTAGGATAAAGTGCTAACAGCCAAGTGGCATGCTGCTCATTTCTACAAGAAGAATTTCATGGGAAAATCAAACAGGATTAACTGCAAACAAATAAAACATAACCACTTTAGGGATAAATGAAAATATTTTAGGCAGCAAACAAACCTGAAGAAAATAAATCAAGTTAATCAACTTCAAGAATGAGTGAATGAAGTCTGATTGGACACAACGTTGGAAAGAAGAAAACCTGATATTGATCCTAGGTTCATTAAGATCAGAGGTCTGAGACCTTCACAACCGAACAAGTCAGCCAAATAAAACTCATCTAGAGCAATTAGAAAAAAGACAACTTGTACTTTTAGATAAATATCTACTCCAGAAAAGTTGGTGTTATTAAATTAACACAGTAAACAATTTTCAAGTCTTATTGAGATTAGATAAAAAATACTTCATATTTCAAAACATCAAGACTGGATTATTGTCTTGTGCTATAAAACAGTGTAAGCAAAAATCATATCAGATATATATGCCTTCAAGTATCCACCAACCACAGTGAATGTGATTTTTACAGGCATTCATTTGCTTCTCTAAAACCTTTCAACGTAGTGTCAACAGAAATCAACTGACAAAACAGAAATGCCCATAAACAGGATCCACCTGGATTATTTACAGGAGACAGTCAGGATCCTGATCCTGTAATCATATCCAGGGTGAAGAGGACCTATGATTGAGCTGAAGGTTCAGTTGATGACTAGGCAGGAGTGATTTTAACATGGATGAAGAGAGAGGCAGGAGAGAGGCTGGAGCCGTCCAGCTTCAGCAGGCGCACATGGCGATAACCTGCAGACAAGAGACACAGTCAAGATACAGTTAAGCTCACAAACCTGGGAAACCTTAGCACAACTTTGCTTAAAGCCTCCATTTTAAACTACACTGTATTGCCAAAATTATTTGCTCACCCATCCATATTATTAGAATCAGGTGTTCCAATCACTTTCAAGGCCACGGGTGTATAAAATGAAGCACCCTATGGATTAGGAAAGGGATGTGACTTAAGCTCATATGTGAGTCAAAGCAGGTGAGCAAATAGGTTTGGCGATATAGTGTACATGTGCACACACACACACGCACACACACGCACACACACACGCACACACACAAGCACACACACACACACACACGCACACACACACACACACCTGTGCGAAGACTGGTGAAAGGTAGTGTAAACTGCCCCAAGAAGTCATTACTAGAGGTATAGTCATGATCCTCCACTACGAAGCGAACCAGAGCCAGGTCAGGTACGTGAACGGTGAAGTTAAACGTACAGTCCCAGCGTGGGTTGAAGCCTAAAACCAACAACAGTCAGTCAAACATGTAGCGTGTTCCTGCAGTTGGACACTCTCATTCACTGTTGGTACCATTGTTGTCCACATAATGAGTTTTCTCCTTAATGTTGTCAATGGGAACTCCATGGATCTCCACCCACACCTGAGGGTCCACTATGGAGCTGGGTTTGTCCCACTCCGGTTTAGGTAGCTGCTGAGCTGAAATAACCTTCAGCACCAAAACAACAAAGATACTAGTGAAGAATGAAATTGGTCATTTGAACCTCATTACTTTTAAAATAATTTTATATTTATTACATCAGAAAACTCCTCTGAATTACAAGTGTCCTAGCCAACATAAATATTTGCAATGAAGGTAAAAAGAAAGTTCTTCCTCATCTGCATCCAAAATGGAAAATCTGAGTAGAAAAACAAAGTACACCACAGAAAGCTGCTGCATTTAAATAAACTTATCATCAAGTGTTGTCAATCAAAAAAAATGCTAAAGCTTACAGTTTTGTTTTTACAAATGTTCATGAAATTATAATGGTCCATCTTACCCGAACAGTAAGCAGCAGGGGTCTGTGAGCCGGACCACCTCCAACATTTCCCGGATTGAAGGAGGTGTTGGGCTGTCTCATGAAAGAGGGCTTTAGGACAAACCCACAAAGACCATTCTGCAAAAACCGGCCTTGATTTAGATCCATTGGCTCACCGGACGTCTGGAAATTCAGAGCAACTAGAGGACACATCACAGCAGTGTCAGGAGTTGTCCACTAGGGAGTGAGTTGTGGGAGAACATGCTTATTGAGGAACACATTCATTACTCTGCTAGATTAGATTAATGTGTGGCTGAACTACCAGGCATTTTCCCAATGGGCCGGTGCATTTCTTTTATGTCAGAGAGAGAGAGAAAGACAGAGAGAGAAAAAGAAAAAGTGGGAGAGAAAGTGAGTGAGAGAGAGAGAGAGAAAATTTAGCACGTTATCCCCACTCTGTCCATTTCTGTTGTTGTGTCCTTGGGAAGCCACTTCCCCCGCTTTGCCTGCTGCATAATGGTCCAGCATAATAGCTGAAGGACCACCATCAGTGTGTGAATGGGTGGGTGGAATGACTGAATGTAGTGTGAAACGTATTGGGAACTCTATCAAGTGCAGTCTATCTATCTTGAGACTCATACATAGGCATCAATTGCTGCTTTAAACCCCTGCGAAAAACCTCTCTGATAGTGTGTGCCCCTCATGCAGCTGCTTGCTTACCATCCTAATAGCAATCTAGGAACACATATCTATGAAGATTGTTTGCAGAGATCTTTTCTGACCAATCATACTGGGCCAGTGGAGACTAAACCATCTGGCCAGATGTTTGCCCCAGGATTCCTGGTGTGCTGCTCTTACCAATTTGACAGCCAGCATTCCACATCTCCTGAGGGTTGTAGTTGGACGACTGAAAGCGCTGGCCTGATGGGTAGATCCTGCTGATCTGGTGACAGTTGAGACGTACAAAATACATCCCTACAGCAGCAGAACAAGGAACACTCTCTTAGTTGACACTCTTTGCTCAGTGGTCTCAAACTCTTGTCCTCAAGGACTGGTCTCTCCAAACTTTTAGATCTGTGTCTGGTTCAGCACACCCGGCTCCAATATGAGCTCAGTAGCAGGTCTCTGTAGAAACTGACTACATTCTAGGGAGGTAGTTTAGCCATTTAACTCAGATGTGTAGGAAATGGGTACATCTAGAAGTTGTAGGACTTTGAGACCACTGGTTTACATGTAAGCTAATAACAGACTGGGTGTCATGATCTACAGGTTTTGAACAGAAATCTCACCTGAGTCCTTGCTGAGCCTGAGGGCTTCACTCTCAGAGAATGAACACATGTCAGTTGGCGGATTTTTGGCAGCATGTTCAAAACCTTTAAAGGGAACACTGCGAGTGTACACCACCAGCTCTGACAGTTCCGGACTCAACTTGGATACTCCTGGCTGGGGCCACAAACATTTATCACATTACTGAAAATGCTCACTCTTAATTCACCTTTTAATAAGTAAATAAATAAGTAATTTAATAAGTAAAATGCCAAAGTCTGTGACCAAATCAGAGTCAAAGGCTACTGAAGGGGAACCGCTGGTGCTGTACTACCTTCTTGTCTTTCTTTCCAGAGGACTTTTCACAGCTGCCTTCTTCTTCTGATGAGTCCAAGTCTGAAGAACTGGATGGATATTCTTCCACCTTCTTACCCTTCACCAGAATTTTACCCTTCAGATCCTGCACATCCAACCAACATTCCACATCAACCTTCAACAGCAGTGGCCTTCAGAAAAGAAATATTCTTCCCTTTAACTTTGCTATTAGAAGTCAACAAATTAATTTTCAATCTTTTTGGACTTCAGGAAAGTACAAATGTCACTTTGTACAACTTCTGACCTTTAACACAAATTAAATAAGCTTCTGTTCAGTTACATTATCTACCTCTGGACTTGGCAAAGAAGATGATTTCAGCCCAGGGAGGGGCTTCAGGAGCAGCTTGTCCCCCAGGATGGCTTTGAGGTGTTTAGCCATCACAGCCTGCTGCTCCACGGAGCAGTGATTCTCCAGAGACAGGATCAGAGGGTAGGGAGACGTCTGGGGGAGCCCAATCACCACAAACAGTCAGAACTACCTCAACAGGTCAGAAGTCAGCAAATATTTATTTGTATATGAAATAAATATTTTAGAAACTTATCTATTTGAATAAAGACTGCTTTATTTTACAATCAGAATTATTTTATTGTCATTGTGCAAGAAAGCACAACAAATTGTAAAGAATAGCAACTCTTGAAGGCAGTGCAAATAAATAAATAATTAGATTTAAATAAATATAAAAATATACAGTAAAAACAAAGTGAAACAACAGGGACGTTCAGAATGATTTAGCAGTGTTCAGGACAACAGCAGCTCTTGGACAGAAACTGTTTTTTGTCCACCTACGTTATGTATTCTGCCTACAGATTCTGTGTATCTATGGAGAATACATGGTAGTAGTGTAATGGATGGAGAGCAGGAGGTTGAGATACGGATGAATGTCGAGGTCCTCACCTTAAAGGCGTACTCATTGATGGTCTTGATCACTTCCACAAAGGGCACTTTGGATGTGAGCGTGTGACCGTGATAGATGACGGGTTCTCCTCCGTCTCCATCCCAACAGTCCAGCTCCACACAGCGACAGCCATGACTCAGAGCTCTGACAGACACATCACAGAGGGCACATTCAGAAATTTAATATTAATACCAATTCCTGTGAGCCTTGTGACTGAGATATTGAGACAACAGAGAGTGTGTTTTACAACTTCACTAATATTTTTAGAGAAAGACTTTCAGAACTGGATCTTGTACATAAATTCTATTCTGCCTTAAAATTTTTATATAATAAAACTAACAAGGGATGAAGGGAAAAATTATAATATTAACAATAAAATCCTCTGGCTTATATTTAAATCCCTTGTTTTTTTGTTTAAAAAACAAAGCAAAAACAAAAATATCCCAGATTACAAAGCCATATGTATTGCTGGTTTTGTATTCACAAGTATATTCACCCATTTGTAAAAATGTTTTAAATTGAATAATTTTATTTAAGGAAATGCTTAAATGTTGCAACAACACAAAAGCCTGATCTTTATACCAATATGTTAATAGCTTAAGTTAAGATTTGAAATTCTTCTTGTATTTGCAACATTTTCTGTTTTACTTTCCTGTCAGTTAGTTTGTGTGGGCTTTTTTTATTAGTTCAGTTTATTATATCAGACTGTATTGTTACTGATCGTGCCTTGCTGTACTATTTTCTTTACATTTTCAATAAAGACAAAAAAACCACACACTGCCATATTTTTGCCTTTTAATTCAAAATATCACATTTTGAATTAAAATGTGATATTCAATTCAAAAATTAAAATATCACATTTTAATTTGACATTAAAATGTGATATTTTAATATCACATTAAAATATCACATTTTAATTCAAATGTGATATCCCGTGTTGGATATCACATTAGAATCCCGGGTTGTTGCTTTGGAGTTTGATTTAATGATTCTAGTTTTATTCTGTTAGTTTCTCATTTTGATTTGATCAGTGTTGTTCTTGTTTTCTTTAGTTCAGTCCTTTCTAGTTTAACTTTGTTTCCTATGTTTGGTTATGCCTTAGTGTTAGATCCACTTCCTCATCCCCTGTGCTACTTTCTTTCTCTCTCTCTCATCAATCTGTCTTTGCCTCTCTCCCCTCAGTTAGTCAGTCACCCACAACTATACTTCCAGCATTCACTCTTCCAGTACTTATATACCTTTTTTCCTCTCACTATGAGGTGAGAGGAAAAATATATCCCCTGTTACAACGAGAAGTCCCTGTTGTTATTGTTTCCTGGATGCCTGTTTTTGTTCTGTTTTGGCTCCTTGTGTTCCATGTGATTTTTGTAAGTTTTGTTCTTCATTTTTAATGAAATATTTAGAGCAATAAAAAAATAAGAGTATGGCACTATCCATTTGAACCAAAGCAAATGCAGCAGCATCTGAATGCAGTTTTAGACCTTGAATGAGAAAAATCTCATTCAACTGTGGAGCAACTGTGAGGACTGCATCAGTGACAGCTGAAGGTGGAAGGCCATAACGAGCTCTTTTAAAAACAAGTAGTAGTTTGTTGACACCAGCTATACATCCATCCATCCATTTTCTAACACCCTTGTAAAGTTATGTATGTATAGTTAGTGTCCCTAGTGGGGTCAGGATGGTTGATGGTGCCTATCTCCAGCTAACATTTCGGGCGAGAGGCGGGGTCACCCTGGACAGGTCACCAGTCTGTCACAAGGCAACACAGAGACACACAGGACAAACAACCATGCACACACACACACACACCTAAGGAGAATTTTGAGAGATCAATTAACCTGACAGTCATGTTTTTGGACTGTGGGAGGAAGCCGGAGAACCCGGAGAGAACCCACAGGGAGAACATGCAAACTCCATGCAGAAAGACCCCGGGCTGGGAATTGAACCCAGGACCTTTTTGCTGCAAGGCACACTAACTATACAAGACATAAAAATATGTGGAAAATTTCTTCATTGACATTAATGAACTTTTTAACAGCTATGCGTTGATTATGACTATTCAATAATTGTAGGAGATTTCAACATCCATGTTGACAAGCCCAAAAGCAGAGGGACAAAACGTTCTGTGATATTCTTGAACATTTTGGTCTGACTCAACATGGTACCCATCCAAGTCATGATTGAGGACACACTCTAGACTTGATTATCAATAAGGGTGTGAATATTTCTCTGCAATTGATCATTTCTGTGATGCCTTTAAAAGTACAATCTATCCATTGACTCACTTAGCCAAACAGCTACAATCACAAAATGTTCTGTTGTCTGACAACACTGCAACAGCGTCTTCATAGGTCTGCCTAAAAAATCAATCCTCCAGCTGCAGCTGATCCAGAACGCTGCTGCTCACGTTCTCACTAAAACCAGGAAGAGCAAGCACATCACTCAGTTCTAAAGTCCTTCCACTGGCTCCATGTAGATCAGAAAATGCACTTTAAAATGTATTTGTTAGCTTATAAATCACTGAGTGGCTTAGCACCACAATGCATTGAACATCTGTTGTTGTTGTATCAACCTTCCAGACCTCTCAGGTCTTCTGGTTCTGCTCTGCATCCAAAACTAGAACCAAACATGAGAAGCAGCATTCAGCTTCTATGCACCACACATCTGGAACAACTTCCAGAAAACAGCTGAAACACTGAATTCCTTTAAATCCAGACTGAAATCTCACTTGTTTCGAGTTTCTTTTGATTCACAGTCACTGGAACATTGACCAACATATACTGTGTATTGATGAGTTTGACGATGGCACTCATCAAAATGTAATGTTTGTTTCTGGTTTCTCAATTATTGACTCCATGGTGTTAATTATTATTTTATTTTTGTGTTTTTATGATGTAAACCACTTTGAACTGCCTTGTTGCTGAAATGTGCCATACAAATAAACTTGACTGATTGTCATCCTGTTGCCCCACGGTTCCTGTTTCAAACCTGAGGTTGCTCAGGTTTGAAACAACCTGAGCAACCTCAGGTTGCTCAGGTTGTTTCAAACAACCTGAGCAACGTCACACGGAGCACGAGGCGAGGCGGAAAAGTCAGGCAAGCACAATGTTTATTAAATGAAAGAGGAAACCGCAGTATCATGGAGGATACTGCGGTTTCCTCCATGTCTCTAAAACTAGCATATAGGTTTACTACTCTCTCCAAATTGTTTGTAATAGTTAGTGGATCTTTATCTTACTTAATGCTGGTTTCATGCAAACAAATAATAATTAAAATGGGTTCATTTAAATGGAACGAATCCACTAGAACCGGCTCACTTCAAAGAGCTATAAATCCCATCTTTTCTCTTTAGGCACCAAGTACCATAATTTACAGCCTATTCTTAAAAAGTAACTAACACAAACTGTGTAAAGCCAACAAAGTCAATTCTAGCTTTCCATGTTAATATGCCCCTGGGTAAGACACCTAACCCCAAGTTGCCTACCAATCTGCCCATGCATGTGTCAATAGGTGAGAGTGATTGGGTACTAGTACTAGAGAAGCATTATATGCATTAATTATTAGTCATTTGCCCAATTCCGTCTTCTCACTGGCTGAAGCCCGTTCACCCTGTTAGCTCTTTGAAATGTTTTTTATTCCTTCTCACAAAACTTCACTGGAGTAGTTTTTTCAAGTCCCAACATCATTTATAAACTGCTCTGCCACCTTGCATGAAGGATTATGAGAAGTTGATGAGACAGAACATGAGCAAATGACTCATTGTCCAGGTTTTCAGTCGTCTTTGTAACTGTGGTGATGTCTTACAGGATGCTGCTCACCGTATGTACGACTCTGTGCTGCTGTCCCCGGTCAGCTGGTCCTTGGTGAGGTAGGTGTTGTGTGATGAGGAGATGAAGTAATGTGACAGCGGCTGGGTCATATCTTGGTAAACTCTTAGGTGTTCGGGGTTAAACACACAGTTCTCCTTAGACAGCATGTACATTGTGAAACCATTAGGGGTCATGAACTGGTTTCTCTGGGCTGCAGAAGGTAAACAGTACAAATAAGAAATGATTAAATAAATTCAGTAAACAATCAGACATAAACAATCATACTATCCCTGTCTCTTCCTGAGGGTAAATATTGTCAGTTTTAGAGATTAATTTTAAGATGTTCATTAGGAGGCTGGTTTAATCACAGCTGAACCCAGATATAAAGATGCTCTGTCTGAAAAGACAAAAATCCAACTAAACTTTTCCTGTTTTGGCCAATAAAGATGAAGTAAATTATTTAAGCTTCTTAAATACAAAAATATGTTTTTCCAGCTTAGAGGTTGACTTACTAGTATTTCCTGAGTGTGACTGGTATGAGTTCTGCTTTCAGCTCTGAAAGCACAAGTAATAAAACAAAACCACAACTGATTGAGGTTTCGTTATGATCACTCCAAGTCGAGCGGTTCTGATCAGCTCGACTTGGTTATCTTAAGCTATTTGTCACTAATTGATGTTATGCTTTGTATCATTGTCCACTGGGCTGACCCAAGCTTCAACTTCCAAGCTTTAGTCTTAACATGTTGCTTTCATTTTCCAGTGTACTTAAGTGTTGTGAATTAGAATCAACACAGAAGCGTAGAAGCACCAGAATCTGGGCTTTTTACATTTACCTTAAAGGCAAGGTCATCTTAGCCTAAGTGACGACAGGAAATGTTTATGTCAGACAGAAAGAATGAAATGTTTTGACTCTGGTTTCAACTGTAAATGTTTGAACATAGTAGTTCCTAATTGATAAGTTTGCACACCCCACTCATTGAGTTCGTAGGTGAGGATGAGGCTCTGAGCGTGTGTCAGGGAGGCATCCTCCCCCTGCTCCCTCAGGAAGTCCTTCAGGTCCACAGTGGAAAGGACACAGCTGTTGGCAGAGTAACGAATGAAGACAGCATCCAGCTCTGGTCGCCGTAGCAACTCCTTGCAGAACACTTCGATCTCCTCGTGGTCTAGACGTCCATCAGCAGACCGATCACATTTCTGTGGGTCAGACAGAGCCTGGCTGTAAGTGTTGTGTTGTTGACCAGCAGACGGTCACAGCTGTGGCGGCTCTACCTGGAAGAGGCTGCGAGCGTACTGATCACTAAGGTCAACATTGATCATCCGCAGCAGCGTCTGCACCTCCTCATAGCTCATCTTGTCATCACGGTTCTGATCAGCTCGACTTAGATAAGCATGGATCCAAGTGACACAAACATGGTTAAGGAAGCAGCGGCTGCAGTTCCACTCATATTTGATTTAATATAGACAAGAAACATGGAAAAGAGCTTGGCTCTGATGTTTGTGTTGGAAGTTTTGAGCCGAGCAGTTAAAGGATATTGGTCAAGTTTCTCTTTGTGGGTCATGTTGTCCACTCTCTCCTGCAGAGTGCGGATCCCTCGGACCCAGTGCTGGGCCTCCTCCTGACTGCTGCACAGGAGATCCAGGCTCTTCCGGGGTCCTTTGAAGACCACCGTCAAACATCGACCTTCTGGCACTGAGCCTCCCATCCGCCGCAGGGTTTCTGACTGGCAGCCTTCACGAACACACTCTACTTCCATGACAGAGACTATGGAGGAACAAGAATAAGGAGAATGGAGAATCTTTTATCAGGAGATATTTAGTCCAGGAGCAGAAAATCTGTGGCTTGCTTCAGGAGAAGACGTAAAAACAGATTTTTGAAACAAAGTGGGACCTATGGAAGTGACACAGCAGAGCAAGTTTACCTAGTCTAACTCACATACATGCACGCAACTTGCTGTTAACTTTCTTGCCCAAAGGCATGTGGCAGGGAAGAGGCAGAATCAAATCTACAACTTTCTGATTGTACTGAACCACTGTCAATCTATTCTAGGTACATACCTCTGTTATAGATGTATGTGCACAGTAATAAATTCTTGATTCCAAATAAACACTGGCAATTATCACAATTGCCAGTGTGATAATACAACAAAATTATCACACTGGCACATTAGCTCTTAATTTTGCTTTTAAACATTTTAGAATGTTATAAGTGAAATAATCTGCCAATGTAACAAGTACCTTTTCATTAATATTAAGAAACAATTGACTTAAAGCTAGCTTGATCTGCATAAATAAGATGTGAATTGTGACAGGGGTGGACATGTGTATGTGTTGATATAAAACTGTTACTGAAAATAAAAAGTTCAACAAAAAAAAAGCTAGCTTGTAAGTCAGTTTTGTCTTATTTCCAGAGTACTAAGATATTTGCACTAGAAACTAGACCAAAATACTTAGTAAGATTTTGTGTTTCTGTAGTGTTTCAGTTCCTTTGGTTGCAAACATACCAGACTGTTCAGAAAACACCTTCAGCTCTGACAAACAGAAAAGTGGTGTCCAGAAAGCATGGATAGCCAGATGCCCTGTAACCTCTGCAGCAGCAATCAACAGATGCCTGGTCAAAGTGTCAAAGGTCACTTCTCATCAAAACAGGCCTTTAAAGCTACACTTTCTGATCATGAATAAGAGGTTTATATTCTGAATCAGAGCTGACAGAGTTTTTTAGATGACAAAACTTTACTCTAAACTGTTGTCCTGTTGTGAGTAGCCATCAGCTCAGCTCTTTAGAAAAATTCTTCTTCTATTCTCCAAACTGACACAGCTTCACTGTCAGATTGCTGTGAGCACTCCAGTAAAGTCTCCTATAAAAGCCAAACTTGTCCTTTAAACTCTTCCAAATTAAACAAGAAGACAACCGTGCTCCTTAAATGTGCTCAGACGATCTCCATCTGAGCTGAGGTTTCTAATTTCGACCTTTGATTCTACTTGACTGAAAGCCACAGGGGCGAGGAGCTAAGGAGTTGGGCCACCCAGCTGCGCAACAGCCAGCCCCTGGGATCTAAACTAAGTGGCACTAATTACATGCAGAACATGAATGATAGGTTCTCACTGCTTGTTGTCCACATGATGATCACTGGCATCTGCAGACATTTTTTTCACAAACATAAGCGACAATATGAGTGGTTTTTGTGTCATTAAATTAGTTAGGATCAATCAAAAGTTCTGTCTTAAAATTGGACAATCTACAACATTCAAGAAAACCCCATAGACCCTTGGGGTCCCAGAGGTCAGAGGTCACATCTCAGCAGACCTGCTTTACTTGTCAAGTTAAAAAAGGGTAAAATCTTCTGGTAATGACATGGCATCAAACCACAGACCCTCCCAGCTTCCAGTGTTCTGTAATCTAAATATTTGAACTGCAACAGGATAGGCGAGCATCTTAAAATAAGCTCCAACTCTGTAATCAAGGTAGGCTCCCCTTAGATGGTGCAGCAGGGACTGGGTACTCTGAATGCAGCAAGTAGCATTTAAGTCCAACCAAAATAGACACACTGTACTGATGTTTTACAGAACACACCCAGCAGCAATACTGTCTTAGCAAAGTGCTGTGTCCTCCAGGCATGGCTCCCGAACCTTAAACAAGGGCTCAACAAGAACCGGTGCTAGAAAATGTTTACAACTGCAGCAAAACACGACTCAGCATATGCTGTTTCATGATTTCCAAGAAAAACCAAAAAAAGTCTGTAAACCTTTGTTTAAGGTATAAAATCAGTTAGCGGTTCACAAGGGCCAGCAAAACATAGAAAACAAGAGCCTCTGATATAGAACAAATTTTAAAATACATGTTTTTAGCTGTCACCAGATAACCTGAAGGTCCAGGTGTCTCCTTCATCCCAGACTGGACCTGCACTCTGCAGATGCTGTGAAACTGTTTGACTGAAACAGCGAGTGTTAAACTAGGGATGTGGGCTTTTGTCTTACACCTTCTCCTTAGTGGGGTCAGAAGAGCTGCTGGTGACTATCAGTGGTCAATGGTCAAGAGGCGGGGTCACCCTGGACAGGTCACCAGTCCATCTCAGAACAACACAAAGACAAGTAAGACAAACAATAACGCACACACGCGCACACACCTGCGCACACATACCCCTAAGGAGAATTTCGAGAGACCAATTAACCTAACAGTTATAGTTTTGGACTGTGGGAGGAAGCCGGAGTACCTGGAGAGAACCCACCATGCACAGGGAGAACATGCTAACTCCATGCAGAAAGACCTCGGGCCGGGAATCGAATCCAGGACCTTCTTACTGCAAGGAAATAGAGCTACCAACTGTAGCAACTGTGCAGCCCTATCAATAAACAATATTATTACTTTTGTTAAATAATATTTACCAATATTATATATATTTCCCTACACTTTGGACACAGTGTTAAAGCAAACCACACACATTAATTTTCTGCTTTGGTTAAACACCTCAACAATGGCTCCCCCTGACTCCCAACGCACAAACAGTCCAGTTTTATTTATTGGACCGACGCAAATATGAAAAGCTGACTAACATTGGCCGATACCAATGTAGATGCCGATTTATTGTGCATCCCTATTTTAAACCCAACCAAAACTTTCCTTTCTCTCTGCTATCTTCTGTTGCACTGGTCAAAAGAGGGAACATTGACATTTCCATGTTAGACATTCCCGTTTCCTTTGTAGTGACTGTATGAGTTCTAAAATGTAGCTGCTGTAAAAAACTCATCAGTTGTAGATTTAATGCTGAAAATGAAAGCTTTTTTTCTACACTGTTGTTGAATGAAATGAATCAACCCTGCTGCAACCATAGGTAAACTTAACAGTGAAAAACTGTGTGTGCTGTCTAGCCTGGATTCCACCACAGAAGAACTGAAAAAATAAGACCAAGAAAATACTGACTGTACTGAAAAAATAATCAGATCATGAAAATAGCACAAGGTTTTCTGTGTCTTTCCTACAGCATGTCATGTACCTTCCTGTAAGAACTTTGTCTGGATGCGTAAGAGAGAAACTAACTCACAGGACTGTTGCTCCTTGGCCCGGCTGGATGTCTTCTGGGATTGACACCAGACAGTCACACCATCATCCAGAAGCTTCAAGATTCGTTGTTTCTGCCAGCGAGCTGATCGAACCTTCACCATGCTGGAACCCTGCAACATCTGCTTCACATCTTCATCATCCTGAATCCCTGGGAAGAACAAGGACACAGGAAGAAAGACGTATGATGGCACGCAACTTGAGTTTGGTGTGGACATCTGGTATTGGTATTAAAATATACAATATAAAGTATTGTGAAAAAAAAGTCTACAAATTTACTTGACACCTCTGCCTTACCTCATTTGGGTTCATCATCATGATAAAATAATGCTATATTTTCTATTTTTAAATATTTTCCCCTCACAAGCCATTATAATATATAGTTCAATGTATTCTGGTCCTACTCAGCATCAAGAAAGGCACACAGACCTCCCTCCGCCATCACCACTCACTGCCTGATATATTATATAGAGATGCATCAATTTGTTGGACAGATAATAAATCAATGCAGATTTTCTAAATTTTGGGAGATCTATGATCTACTTACATCGATCTTATCATCCTCAGCAAAGATCTAAAGGTCAGCCACAGTCCTCTAGTGCTCTGCTGTGAGAGAGTCTGACTAACAAACCCACCAGATCATGTCTGCATGTTTGCAGTTCACAATAGTCACTCCACTGTTGGTAACCCAGGGACTTTCTTAGCAACATTTCAGAAAAGAAAATCAGTGTTCTCCAAAAACTGAATTGGCACGTCGGGTTTAAAAGATCAGTGATCAGTGATTGGCCAGAAAACCGCAATTGGAGCATCCCCATTATTATCAATAAGCAGAGTAAGAAGACATGATGCCACTTGCAATAATGATTCTAATACAATATTGTGCAGATCTTACTCTGTATTTTTCAAGGTACTACTATTGATTATCCTAGGAAAACCGGATGATAGTAAGAACAGAAGAGAGGGTGCAACAGCAGACAATGGGATTTAAGTCTTAATTCCCTGGTCAGTGTCAGGATCCCATCGTTCCCTCTGAGTAAATACAGCTCTAAATCTGGTGCCGGGATTCAGACGAGGACTGATCCAGGACCTAATTCTCTGCTGAGAATTAGAACAGTACAAATCTTAGATTGTACCTGGCAGTACAAATCCTGCCAACAAACCTTTTTGCTCACAGCAGTAGAACATGTTCAAAGAAGCAACGATCCAGATGAGTGGACAACAACAGAGGAGTCATACTTCAAATAGGAAAAATTTGTCAAAAGGAAAAATATTCAAAGATCTGACAGGAAACTAGAGAAACTTTATTGTGTAGCGTTTTCCATATCTGGAAACAAAGTGAGTCTCTGTCAAGCTGATGGATGTTTTAGTACTGCAATAACTCACATGCTGGTCTTGGAGGAGTGAATGGGTTCCCTTAGAAAGAGACGTTTTAATCTACTTTCAATAATTAATCGAGTGTAATGTACAGTTTAATAAAGGGTCAGTTGGAATGAATGTATTATCGAATTATGAAATACGAATTACCGTATATGAATTAGCGCTATATAAATAAACTGAAATGAATTTAACTGAAATGGACAAACTCGGCCATAAAGACATAATTATATAGACGTTTTTTCAGTGCTAATATATTTTTACTAAGTTGTAGTTAAAAATAGCAACTAAGTTAATGTTCATGTGCAACATTTTGGAAATGTTTAGTAATTAACATGATATGACTAAAAACATGCTGCTGAGGTTTGAAAGCTCCAGCTGCCTCTCTCCTCCTCCAGTGTTTCTGGATTCAGAGCGCCTCAGCCCATCAGTAATCCCTTCTGCTCCAGTTCGCTTTGAACGGAATGTTGGTCGGTCCTGGTCGGTTTCCCTGTTGAGAATCTGCAGCCTTCAGAATGACTACAGCGCCGTGATTGATCCTTTCAGTCTCATACGAAAGACACGACATGACGGTTCCAGGTTCTGCCAAACGCTCTGAGATTGTCTGGGCCAAAAGAGAAAAACACTCACCCAGATTCCTCAGGGGATCAATGGCCTTTGGTTCGGTCGTCCCGGCCCGGTTTTTCTTATGTTTGGCGCCCAGCATGATGCGCAGAAGCTCCGGGCGCTCCGTCTATGTCAGTCGCAGGATGGCGGACGGGGACTCGGCGCTCCCCTGGCCGCTCCTCAGCATTTTAACCTGCTCAGGGGTCTGAGAGCCCCACTTCTTCAGAATGATGTCACTGGCATCCATCTGACGTCAGAGCCGACTAAGTCCTCCTCAGCAGATTTTCAAAATAAAACTGGGGGAGCTATAATACGCTGTTGAAGGTTGCCCAGTTTTCTTTTTGTGAGCATACCGATAAAAGATTTTGAGCTGGGAGAACGGCTGCATTGAAGCCTCATTCAGAACGGCTGCACTTCGAGTCACAATAGTTCTGTAGAGAACTTAAAACATGACTTAATCTGTTTATAAAAAGCTTCTTTTTCTTATTCCGAATTGTTTCTGAACTGTCCTTTCATTCCAGTCGTCTCTCTCTCTCTCTCTGTCTCTCTCTCTCTGTCTCTGTCTCTCTCTCTCCTCTCTCTCTCTCTCTTTCTCTTTCTCTCTCTCTTTCTCCCGGAGCTCGTAACTTTCATCAGCAGAAGCTCCGGCCGCTCCGTCTACGTGAGTCGCAGAAATCGTTCTCCGCTGTTTAACGCCTGTCTGATTATTACAAAATCAGACAATTAAAATTAAAAGCAAAAGGAGAGTATCTAGTTGTGCTTTATGTTATTTTGCTCCATTAAAACAACACAGCACAACTCCAAACCAACTGCTTATTAACTTATGACCGGAGATTTCACTGGTGTTAAACGATAGCGCATAGTACGCGCGTTTTCCCCTAAAAGACGGTGGTTCCTGGTCGGATTGGTGCGTTTGATTTCTGGACTGGGAAATTTTACACAGGTGATCTGCACAGGATGAATAATAAATCGTTTATCATTCATAGACTTTGAAATAAAAACCGGGAAAACACCGCGGGACAGGGATTTTTTTATTCCAACGAAATTGCAGAAAACAATAACTAATTTGTTCCAAAGAAATGACAGTGATGAAAAGTCATTTCTAAAAAATGCACTGAAACACAAATACAGCTACTAATATTAAAAGTAAACCCTCATTACAATTTTACTTTACTTACTTTTTGATGAGCAAATTTCTGCTCATCACAAATGAGAACATATTGGTCTCAAACTGTTTTTATTTACAGAGAGCACATTTATAAATAAAAAGCAACACAAAATATTATGTGTAGTATACGTAATGGAACATTAATTTCCAATATTTTATGTCTGCTGCTGTTTGTCCCTCCTATCTAATAGTTGTAAATAACCGACTCCAAACTGAGCACTTGATTTTCTGTTTATTTATCATTTACCATTAGTTCACAGATGTTGCCTTCTGATTCCAGGCAAACACTGTGGGGGAGACTGGAGACGATTGATTCATATTTGGAGCAAATTTCTTACTTTAGTATTTATTATATCTATAAACATGCCTCTCACAAATATGTTGTTATTATGATTAAATATTAATATTAAGCCTGATTGGTATTGGTTCATCTCCACTCACATTCTCCTCAGCCACTTGGTGTGTGGGTGGATCCTTTGTCATTACAATACAGAAAATGCTGTATGTATTAAATACATACAGAAACATACTGATACAATATTAGGCATAAGTAGAATTACTGAAATAAATGGGAGTCATTATCGTTAGGGATTTTCATGGATGCATGTTATGGTACAATAGAAAACAACTACCTATTTGGCTGAACCCTCATTGGTCATCCATTAAAAAATTCAAAACATTCTCTTGAGAATGGGTCTTTCCTTCAGAAAATTAGTTTGTTTCCATTTGTTCCTATTTAGGTTTACGGGTCAAGAACTGAAAGGAATTTCTATTTTCTACCTTTGGATTTCGCCTTATATTGGGTATATTCCAGGCACATAGTGCTGTTTTATTGCAGCTAAGCAACAATGTTATCTTCAGTTGTTACAAATTAATTAACTTGTGTAATTTCGTAGGTTTTGTATTGCTGCCAACTGTTAACACAGACAAGAACGACGGAGAGCGCCTCCGCGGATCAGCCGTGACTGTGTTGAATTTCAATTGTCTTGCTGAGTCAGGAGTGTTCACTGTTCATACGCCCACTGGTGGTGAAAGGCTGTGACTACAGTTTAATGCCTCCCTCAGTGTGAATAGAAGTGCAGCTTAAAAATAATTTCTATTTTTAAAATAATTTTAAAAATAATTAAAAAAAATTTTAAATTTAAATTTTAAAATTAAAATGTTTAAAACAAAAATCTTCAATTAAAGAGAGAAAAGGGAGGGCGTGTGCTTCTTTCTAATGTCCATTCTGTCTCATAAAATTGCTATGTATAAATCATCTGAAAATTAATTTGATTTCGTATTGTGACGCCTTGAAACTGGACCTCTGTCTCTAAGAAGCTCCTACTCGTTCTGACACTGCACTTTCAGCAAATCATCACAACAATGCTTCTCCATTATGCCTTCAACAACTTTAACCTTTCTCAGGAGCGTTGGACTGCGCCGCAGTGGAATGAAAACCTCAGCAGAAGTCAATTCCAGCAAGTCTTAATGAAAGAATCAAGACAACACTCCAGACATCATTTCTGCCCACTGTAGCTTTAAAGGTCAACGTCACCGTGGTTGTGCCGGTGGTACGCTTGTCACGTGATCTGACACGGAAGTATTGTGTGACGTTGACGTTAACCTGATCTCAGCAAGTCTTGTCTTCAGGACGAACATTGAAACTCTGATACTTTTCTAAGCTGAAGACATCTGTGCGTCTCTGCGGAGACCAGGCGACTGCTGGCGGAGGAAATGAGACCAGGAGAGTCCCAGAGATAGGACAAAGTGCAAGCTAACGACGCTAAGCTGCACCAGACCGACAGGGAGAGTCCCAGCTGAAAGTTTCCCAGCTGAGTGGACTGTATGCGGTCAGTGTTGCTCAGATATTCAGTAACACGATACTGCCCACAGAGAGCTCTCTGTGTTGTGTCCAGGTATCAGTGTGAGATGCTGTTGTCCTGTCTGTCTGTCCTCCCCCACCAGCTCCTGTTAGCCTGAACTGGGATCATGCCAGTCTTGGCCATGGCAGAGCCTGCAGTGGATCATCAGAGGCGCTTTCAAGCTGCCGTGGATGTCATCCACAAACTCCCCAAAAACGGTACAGCTTCCGCTCCTGGTGTTTTAATTTCAGTAGTGCAATCTTATCAGATAATACAGTCCTGAATTGATCATTTCTAAAACAGAAGTTAAATATAGTAACAATTTCCAAACTTTGGGAGTTAAAAACAGCACATTTTGGGGTTGAGCATAACCCCAGAAATCAAACTAAATAGTAATGATGGTAAGAATATCCATGGTATGACAATACATGGCCCAAATTGTGAAATTGGAATGTTGGAGCCTATCAATATTATTTGATTGGCTGGATTATAGTTTTCTGTATATGCAATGTTTCCCCCAGAACACTTGCTAAGCCCAGTGGTTGGGTGCTAGGGCACTCGTTCATCCAGCAGCCCGCCATGTTTTTGAGTTAAAAAATGTTTAAAGTCGACAGGAAGTTTGAAAATATCATTTGATAATTATGTGTTATTGGAAGATTAATACCTAAAAACCAACTATATATATTTTTTTAAATGCAAACATTTTAAAAAGACTTAAATAAATAAGCAATGTATAGCCTGGTGGGCCTGCCAGGCTTATAATACGCCAAAGGAATCCCTGATATGAATAGGAACTATGACATTGGAAGAATTACTGCTGTGTAAATGAACTGAATTAAAATTGTTGCTTCAGATGGTGAATTAATTAAAAAATGAAAATCCATTTTAATTGTTTTCCTTTATGCATTTCCATTATGTTATTGTGTATGACAAATCTGCT
The DNA here is from genome assembly GCF_019740435.1 of Gambusia affinis. Classification (NCBI taxonomy): domain Eukaryota; kingdom Metazoa; phylum Chordata; class Actinopteri; order Cyprinodontiformes; family Poeciliidae; genus Gambusia; species Gambusia affinis. Next base: position 1,209,368 of record NC_057887.1, on the reverse strand, counting down.
GATCTGCAGGTTCCTACAGACCTTCTTATGAGGTGATGCTGCGTTTCTACAGTCTGTACAAGCAGGCAGTGTGTGGACCGTGTACAATGCCTCGGCCTGGCTTCTGGGACCCAGTGGGTCGCTACAAGTGGTCAGTGTGCCGTTTTATCCGCAATATTTAGGCAAATTCCATTAGCATCACTGGTGTTTGAATTAAATCAAGGAAGAGTACCAAACAACTGCTTGGGTCCAATACATGGTAGGCTCGTATCATGATTTACCTATTTATCTTATCTTATCTTTTTGTACATGCACATAAATTCTTGCTCATAATTATCAATACATTGCTGGAGGTGGCAGCTTTTTAACAGATGGCTTTCCCTGGGTGAACTCATCCAGAATTTGTCCAATTTTTTGGCTGTCATTCTGGTAATGAAGAGTTTCAGCACCAGTGGTTTTTAAACACTTCCTCCTGTGGGCTTGTTTCAGGGATGCGTGGAGCCGCCTGGGGGAGATGAGTCAGGAGACCGCCATGGCAGCATATGTGGAAGAAATGAAGAAAGTGGCTCGAGAGGTAGAGTCAGCATTGTTCCATGTCAGGTTCCACAGATCTCTGCTGTAATTTCCTGTCCACCTTTCTGAAGCTGTTCCTTCTCTAGAGTTGCATTGCTGGACACCTTTTCTATGATGTTCTATCAGCTGCTAGTGATGACGCATGTTGTTGCCTTAGATAGGCTCTCTTGTCCTTTTAAACAAAATTCCTCCAGATTCCATCTTACTGATATTTCACACTGCTTTCTAAAAAGAAACAAATGTTCACATTTTCTTTCCTTCTTTTTATAGTTGCTGTCAATTCTGACACAACCATTGTGAATTTTTTTTACTTGTTGTGAAATGGATGACTCGATGTGTTTTGAGGAGAGCAGGATACCCTGAGCAGAGTGTGTCCTGGATGTGTGCAGGTCATCCACACCATGCCCATGGATGAGAGAACAGCGTCGTACTTCCACCACTTCGAGCCTCTCTACAGGGTCATTGACGACATGCCGCTGCCTCCAGCCTCACTGCTCACACTCATTGAAGGTGGGTTGGTATACATTTTATCAGCTGAGATGTGGGTTTTGAGTTTGGTGGGATGCTTATCTTCTAGACCTGAAGGCAGCACAGGAGGAGTGAATTCTCTCTGATGAACAGTTGTTGGTTTTATGTACCAGCTGTATCTCTAATTGTTAGAGATGATTGGAACAATAAGGTGACTGATCCCAGCTCTCTGACATGTAAACTGTCGGTGAAAAGTCTGAGAACTCTAACCAGCTGTATATGACCACATATCTTCTGCCACTGTTTTCTACATGTTTGCATCTCATTCAGGTCCTAAAGCCAGGCAGCAGGTTGACGGTTCAGCAGACGTGAAGCTTCAAGCTGAGGAGCAGGAGCCACCTCAGGAGTGTTTAAAGAACTCCGATCCAGAGCCGGAGCTGAACATGGCTGACGAAGCCCACCTGCTTACCAACAGTATTCCTAAAGGTACAGCAGGACTAAGGCATGATGGGAAGGTCGTCTCCAGCTGTCATGTTTCTGTGTTGAATTAATTGTCACACAAGCTTCTGAGTAAACAAATGTTAGATGTCCTTTAAAGACAGCTTGTGTTTTTGTGGAAACATCCTTGTTCACGTTACGACATCATCAATAGCAGAAATGTTTCCTCAAAAGCTGTCAGTTCAGCAAATCTCACATGAACAACACAGGACACATGTTAAAAACTAAGCCAAACCGTGGAAGCTAAACTGTTGGTAGCAGGACCATTTTACTGCTTTACACAGAAACCACCATTATGTAACCACAGCTCATATTTATGTTTTTGCTCTCTGCTTGACGCATTAAACTTTAATTTAACCACCAAGCATACAATGTAATGATGACAAAAACCTTCATGCAGACGAACATATTGTCGTTGTACCGTTGATCACTGTTGTATTCAGATGATCATGAGGTCGGCCGCAGACATTTATCTATCTTTGACATTTTCCCAGACTGTTAGAGTTTTGTTAATAGAATAAACTTTATTCTGTGCTCTAAATGCTCTGGTAAAGCTTCTCTTAAGTAGATGTTCCTCACTGACAACTTTTAATATTTTTTTCTGATTATTTTAACCTCACCTCTATGACTGCAGCATATTTATAATGATAAACCCTGACAACTGTGTCAGAGGTTTAGTTCTTCCAGGTAAGGGATGTTTACTTTGGGACAAGTTGATGGGTGTTTTTAAAGTGCTTTATAAATATAAATACATTGACATTGACAAATTGCTGACAAACCCACAGGGTGGACTGGCAGGTGGTGTCATGTCAGTGACCTTGTCAGTGTTTAGTCGAGTTGTCCAGAGTCCTGCTTATGACCTGATTACATGTCTCATCTAAAAGCTGCAGGACCCCCGGAGCTTGAAGCCTGGAGTGGAAGACTCCTGCGCAGTACCTTTAAAAGAAAGTTATTCCTTTCCACTGTCACCACATGTATGCTCAGGAGGATTTGACTGAATTTATTTGATTATAGATTTCTACCTACACAACAGATCTGTTTGTCTTTCAGGGTGCCTTGAAAGGACATTAGTTTATCTAAATGAACTGAGTTGAACTGTTGCAGACTCTGGGACATCGGAGGGTTTGGTCTTGACCAGCGACTCAGAGAGTGAAATCTTCTGTGACTCTGTGGATTCAGTGGAACAACTGAGCAACATCAAGGTATGATGGTACCATCATCAGCTCCACAGCACAGCGAGATGTCCCAACAATTAAATTGCACATAAAGATATGATAATAATGAAGTAAAATGTAAAAGTTTTTTATTTATTACAGATTCCAGTTGTCAAGTCAAACGGCTTTCACAACAGCAGCGTTTACCCACAGTCCTCTCCTGGTCAGGAGACTCTCCTGGAGGGAAGGCAGGTCGGGGCCGGTCAAGGCGGAGAAGGAGCAGAGGACGGGAAATGTGCGGGTCAGCCCCGGAGAGGTTGGCACAGCGGGCGGGAAGGTTCCCACCACGGCTGGAGAGAACGTAGGCTGTTACTGTTTAATAATACAAATTATTACCTGATGCATTTAAGAACTTTTTCTACAGCTAGTTGTTAAATGTTTGGGCAGCAGCTCCAAATGCTACCGCTATCACCTACAGCCAGCCAGTGATTTCCAAATGTGTTTTCTCTCTGGTTGGTTAAATGTTCCACAGTCAGCAAATGGTTAAATTATCAGCCTGTCATCTGCTTTGATCTTTTTTGGATCACCATTAATTGAGTCTGGTTTGTTGACAACATTGTTTAATTTCCTTTATTTAACCAGATTAAAACCCTTTAGATCTCATTTGCAAGAAGGAGCTGGGCAGAAATTCTGCAGTAGACATCAAAATGGACTTAAGAAAAATAAACCACTGAAATGATTTAAAATCCGCCCAGCCCCTTGTAGTTCTCTAGCACTGAGACCAGGACCAGCATTCACCTAACCTTGTATGATCCACAGGTGGTGTTCCACAGGGAAGCCCGAGGCGGATGGCCCCTGGTGGTGGTGGGGGGGCAGGACGCGGAGGTGGGGACGGCTCAGAGGGTGGAGCAGAGAGGATGCACGAGACACACCTGCAGCAACAGATAATCCTGGCTCTACGGAGGCTCAGAGAGGACATGAGGAGTGTAATGGACAGACTGGAGGTGGTGGAGAGACTTGCTGCCACCCATGTAAGTTTGTGTGCTGATGCAGAATCATGTCTAAGGCTTCATTTCATTCTGTTGGATGTTGCATGCCTTTTGACAAATGCTTTTTCAATGTTCTGAAGTGATTGCTGGTTTGTGTGTGTGATCTACTAAGGGCTCAGACTGGAGACCATGCCTGCAGTGTGCAGATGCAGCTTCACAGCAGGTGAGGAGCTAATGTTCTGTTGGAAGATGTTGGATTGTACTGGTCCATAAAACCTAGTTCTGAAGGTTTGCTTTTGTCTTTATTTAACTAAGTCAGAAAGCCAGGTGAGCAGCTCTGCTGCCTGCAGAGAAACAAACTTAAAAATGCCAACAAATCTGTTACAACCAATTAACACTCAGGTCAACATTTCAAATAAATTGCTGTGTTTTATTAGTGATTGCTGCTAGCAATTATTATAGTTATTCATAGCCCACAAAAATCAAAAAAATTCATAGCTGCTCCTTCTGGCACAGCAAATGAAAATGCAAGTTCTGTCGAATATCATTCTGGTTTGTGTTAGCTGCATTTACAGTTGCTGCTGCTGCCTGTGTCCCATAGAAAACACTGTTTGGTGATCTGCAGTGATTTGTTGTTTATGCTTTTCCCAGGAGGAGACATGGTGGCCATTTGATGTGTCGTGTCAGACAGTTCTACTGTTCATGCTGTGGCCGTTTGTTACACAAGGTCTGGTCTACCTGCTCAGGAAGGCCCACCAGAGAAGTCGTGCATCTTCATGAGGAGCACTGACAGCACCACTGGATGGACATGCTCCCCATGTTTAAAGTGTGATTACAGTTCCTGTCAATAACTCTAAGGAGGAAGTTTGACCTAAGCTAATCTACAGACTTTTAGTCCTGGTGTAACATATTACTAGCTTTAATTGAAGTCGATTAATTGGTTAGGAAAGTTTTAAATAAATAACTTTGACATTATTATTCAGCATGATGAACAATTCTTTCATGCCTCTGTACAAAGTTTGAGTGAGTGCAGATATACATTTAGCTTTTTTTTTAATCTATATTCTATATTCAACCTAAACCTCACCTCAGAATGTTGAAAAAGAACAACTGTAATGATGTGAAACTAAAACCACGTGGAAAATATTGTATTAAATGAGCGTCGCAACTGAGAAGATCAAAACAGCTTTATCTCAGGAACAGAAGTGCAAAAAGGAAAATTTGAAGATTCTCATGTTCTATATGTTCAACCTTATTTACTGTCTAAACACCTTTGAATGCCTAAAGATATAGACAGCGTTTATTGTTATTCAGTTGTACATTTAGAAATGTACAAATTGTGTTTTTGTGGTGAACAGTGTCAGAGATTCTCAGGGCTACTGGCTCCTCCTAGTGGAAATATGTAAATACAACACAAAACCCCGCAGACCTTTTCTCCAGCAGTATGAAGGCAGAGTCTTTTCTATATGACACTACATGGTTATCTGGTCCTGCATTCCTGACGCAACCAGAGACAGATTGCCCTGTCAACCCAGAGAACTTACAGAAAGTTCCATGTGAAAACCCTGAAGTCAAAGTGTCTGCTTCTTTTGTATTTCGCTTGCACAAGATGATGATCATCCTTTGGCTCTTTTTATTCATCGTGCTTCATCCTGGACTTGTCAGGGTGATGGGTTGGATTTGAGATTCAAAACATTGCTGTTGCATCACAAAAGAAACAAGACACATTTCCAGTCTGCATGTAAAACAATCCAGTCTGAAGGTCCTCATCAAAGGGTTGAGCTCCCAACTGGCTTTCTTTCAGTGGGAGAGATTGAGGATGCTGAGATGCAGATAATCAAGTTCTGTCAGAGGGAGAAATATGCTGAATAAATCACCTGCCTCCAAAAGTGAGAGAATGTGAAAAGAAGCAGTCACATATACAAGTTAAATCATGTTCTGATGGATGATGTGTTGGAGGTCGTCTCAGCAGGGCTGTCATGTCTGATGATTCTAAACATCCTGTCATTGTTGCTAAAGATCTTTAGTCCATAAGGGGGTGGGTCATGGTGGTAGGAACCACATACTCTCAAAACTGCATCAGAAATATTGGGTTCCTGGTGCTGATGCATTGATTAGCATTGATTTGGAGCAGTAGGCCAGCTACAAATGGGTGACTTACCTGAAAGCAGAGCAATCTCTGAGAAAATCCCCTTTATTTTTGTTGGTGTTGGTCCATTTGAAGTGAAGCATGGAAGAAGTCTTGTGAAGAGATATGTTATTTTCATGTTCGACAATCAGAGCGGTACATATTGAGGACGCTTCATCTCTTGACACTGACTCTTTCATTAACACCTTACGATGTTTCTTTGCAATGCGAGGCCAAGTCCAAGAGTGCAAGCAGAGACGAGCCATCGAAGACTGGAATCAGGAAAAGATCTCTGATGTGCTGGGAATGAAATGGATCTTCAATCCTCCAGCTGGGTTGCACTATGGTGGAGCATGGGAGAGATTGAGTCGTTCCATGAGAGAGGTTCTTAATTCTATCGTGCAGACACAGCATTTGAACAAGGAAGGACTTCAAACTGCTCTCTGTGAGGTGAACTCAATCCACTCAGTTCAGTGTAAACAGTAGATCTATTACACTGGACTACACCGATCCAAATGATCTGGAAGCTCTAACACAGAACCATCTTCTACTCAAGTCTAACCTTTAGCCTTACCCTAACCCTCCCTTTTCGACTTAATGGGTATTTAAATGAATTGGTATTTGGGGAGAAGCAAAGGCCTAACCTTAGGGCTTGATATTCTATTCTACTTAGACTCACAATTTTACCTTGGTTCATGGATAAAGACTACTTTATAACCTTTTTGGTTGATTTAAACCTCATCCTTTTGGTTTTTCCTCACCCTATCCAGGGTAACTTATCAATAATTACTTTTATCTGTTAACTTACGTACTTTTATTCTGTTTCACAGGGGAGAAACTTTGCAGCCCATGCTTTAACTTAATGGTATAGAATCCTAGTTAACTTTATATGACACACAGCAAGGCTCTTTCTCTGGGCCGTCCTTGGGTGAAGGTGTAAAGTGGTAATGGCCGAAACACCCCGGGATCCCGAGGTTCACTACTGATGATTTGTTCCAAGTTTTAGGTTATACATACCATCTTATAATATTATTATAGTTATTGTCTATTTATCTCTGTATCTTATACTTGGGCTAAACAGAAGGACTTGAGCTCTAGAGTGACATGCACCAGTCAGTGCCTTGCCTTTGACTCCCTACACCAAACTGTTTCGGTCAAAGGACCGATTCAGGGGTATGTCATTGTGACACTAAACCATCCTGACCCCCTTTTTTGTGACAACCAATTGGCTTTAGAAGTTGAGAATATTAGAGAGCAAACAGCATCATAAAGTCCAAGGAACACAACAAGTTTAACACAGTTTAGGTTATAAAAAGATTTACCAAGCTATAGACATCTCACAGAGTTCTGTTCAATCCAGCATCGGGAAGAGGACAGAGTCTGACAACTTTAAATCTACAAGATGAGGCTAAACCAGCTAAACTTCCAGTCTGAACTGATCAGAGATGCAGCCAAGAGGCTCATGGTGACTGCACCAGATAAAGAGACAAATATCTGTCCACAGGAAAACTATTACCGTATATGTACTACATATATATATATATATATAAAAGGTGCTATAGAGCACCTCACCATAAACTGCACCCACATTATTTTTAAAAACTAGCAACGTACATATATAAGCCACTGATAAGGACGCTGTCCTAAATTAGCCCTAATAAAGATTGGTCAAACTGCAAAACACTGTGTGGTGGAGAACTAACTGCACATCACTCTGAACACAAAACCTGACTGTCAAATATGGTGGTGCCACCATTCATGCTCTGGAGTGCTTCTCTTCAGCAAGGACAGGGAGGATGGATGGAGACAAATACAAGGCGATGTTGGAAGAAAACCTGTTGGAGTCTGCAAAAGACTTGAGACTGGGTCAGAGCTTCACCTTCCTGCAGGACAACGACCGTAAACATAAAGCCAGGGCTACAGTGGAATGGTTCAAAACACAACATGTACATGTGTTAGAATGGCCCAGTCAAAGTTCATACCTGAACCCAATCAAGAATCTGTGGCAAGATCTGAAAACTGCTGTTCAGAAATGCTCTCCATTTAATCTGACTGAACCTGAACTGTTTGTTAAAGAAAAACAGGCAAAACTTTCAGTCACTAGATGTGCAAAGACGGTAGAGAGAAACCCAAAGACATGGAACTGGAATTGCAGCTAAAGGTGGTTCCACAAAGTTCCGGGTCACTCAGGGGGCCTGAATACTTTTGCACATTGCACCTTTCAGTTCATTTGAAAAAAATGTCTTGAATCATATATAATCTTCTTTTTACTTTGGTCTTTTACCTTAAATTCCAATTACTCAAATTTTGTTTGTGGATGTAATGTAACAAAATATGGAAAATATTAAGGGGTGTGAATACTTTTGCAAACCTCTAAATAGTATGTGCTCTTTTTTAATTTCTATTGTATTTTTATTTAATTTAATTTTTTTTTATATTTATTTTTTTTTAAAGCATACAGCGATACCCTCATTACGGGTGGCAGTAATCTGCCATATGAATTTTGTACCATATTGCACATCCTCATTCTATTGTGCTATAAAATGACTATCTGCCTGGAAAATGTATCATACCATTCCTTTAAACTAAGATATTTGCAAATTTTTATGTCCCAAAGACATAAGAAAGAAAGATTACAAGATATCTGTGAATGACCAAGTGACTGCAAAATGCCTGAGAAAAAGAATGCCTCTTATCACAAATCCCTTTAAACAGAACTGTTGAAGCAGGTGACAAAATATATATATAATATATCTAAAATACATATAATCAACCTAATGAAATAAGGTGTTTTAAATAGCATAGCCTTTGTAGTGGCCATAAGGCGAGAAACGAGGTACAGCCTCGATTGGTTACCTGTCTGTGACAGCGCTCTTGGAATATGTAAAATTATTCCAAATAAAACAGTCAGAGCTATGTCTCTGTCTGGCATACGGAAGGTCTGGAAATGTCCTCAAATGGGAATCACTGTGTACATTGCATAAACCAATGATGTCATTTCAATGGACTGGTGTATAAAATGTGTGTCTGTTTGAACACGTAGCAAGTCCATATCGGGAGAGAAGAGCAGCAGTTCTCTGGCTGGCTGTGAGAAACAGTAAATTAAATCACTCTTCAGTTCATCAGTCAGCTTCAGAAAATCCTCAAGCTCATTTTCAGTGCTACACTTTTTGCAGCAACGGTTAGGACCTCTTTCAACATGCCTTCATTCACAGAACCACACAGCTATATGTGCATGACAATCGTAAAAACATTGTTGGAATATATATTAAAGAGGTTTACCTTGCATAAAACATTACATTTGATAGTTTCTATCTAAGTCCAGGATTCAGAAATTATGATTTTTGCATCAGCTGGTTGGGACCAAATAACCTCCTTCATTATGAAATGAAACTTATGCTTAGATGTGCAGTTAGAGAATGGAGAACAAGCTCTGTGTTTGGTCCATTTGATGACATCAGCTTATTCTTGTCATACTAAAAATCATTACAGATTTTTAGGATAATGTCTGTAGATAATTTTCTGACCCACAGAATTACACACAAAAGCAGAGGTAAGTTAAAGACTATTTATAATATGTAAAACAAAGTAAATATTGATTTTCTCTCTCTGGGTCAAGTCTGTGATTTGACTGAAGGAGAGGCTGATTAATCAATCAAGTTTATTTGTATTCCACATTTCAGAAATAAGGCAGTTCTAATTGCTTTATATCATAATAATACACAAAAAAGTCTTGATTTAATTTTGTTCTCATGTTGAGCAGCATCATAAGATGTTAAACATTTTATGTTCAGCACCTGTACAAGCATTTTATTGCTTTTATGTTGGTGCAGTAAAATGTTGAAGCATTTTATTACTTCAACATGTTGAAGATGTTCAATGTAAGAACATCTTCAACAGAAGACATTGAACCTAAGATGTTCAAAATCCTATGTCCAACATTCTGCAAAATTACATAAGATGTTCAGCATCACAGTATGTGCGAATGTACAACATAGAGTGCACTCTAAATTAGATAAACATGCTCCATGATGGATAAATTGTTTTTACTAAAATTTTTTATTAAAGAAAAAGAATTTTTAAAATCGGCCATCACATCCACTGAAGGGAGCAGGCGATTACCCAGTCATGAAAAATAACAATACAGGACTCATTGGAGGCCTTGTAATTGGAATGAGTAAACTTTAAATCCTCTAAAGGACATTTAATCAACTTAATTCTTTTTTGTCAACAATCCTTTTTGTTCTGTCATAAATCCTTCTTTTTGTTTTGTCATCAGTCCATCCTTTTGTTTTGTCAAAAATTCTTCCTTTTCTCATAAGTTATTTCTCTGTCATTTATTCTTTTTGTTATAAATCCTCCCTCTTGTCAAAAATCCTCTAGTTTTGTCATCAATACTGTTTGCGATGTCATCAAATCTTTTTGTTATGTCACCAGTGCTTCCTCTTGTTTTGTCATCCATCCTTAATTTTATTTCATCAACTCTTATTGTTTTGTCATCTGCTTCCTTTTTGTTCTGACATAAATCCTTCCTTTTGTCATAAGTTATTTCTCTGTTTTGTCATTTATTCTTTTTGTTGTAAATATTTCCTGTTGTTTTGTCATCAAACCTTTTTGTGTTGTCATCAGTGCTTCCTCTTGTTTTGTCATAAATCCCTCCTTTTGTCATAAATTATTTCTCTGTTTTGTCATCCACCCTTTTGTTTCGACATAAATCCTTCATTTTCTCAAAAATATTTTTGTTTTGTCATCAAACCTTAATTTTGTTTTGTCGTAAATCCTTTTGTCATAAATCCTCTTGTTATATATTTTTCCTACTGTTTACTCATAAATCCTATGGTTTTGACATAAATCCTTCCTTTTCTCAAAGATCCTTTTGTTTTGTCCTAAACCCTTAATTTTGTTCTGTCAAAAATCCTCTGTGTTTAATCATAAATCCTCTTATTTTGTCATATATCTTCCCATTTTTGTCATCAACCCTTTTTGTGTTGTCATCAGTGCATCCTTCTGTTTTGTCATAAATTCTTTTGTTTTGTCATAAACATTGTAACACATGTGTTACAATGTGTTACATTGTAACACATTATCATCTTTCAAATCGGTGCCTTCCTCACTCATATTGTAGTTTGAACCAAAACTGTCTGACAAGGACTACAGTGAAGCTGTCAAGAAGGCAACTCAAGGAACCAAATTTGATGCCAACCAGAGTCAAATTGGAGTTAGCCTAATGTTTCTCAGTTATTTTCTGTCACTTCTAACCCTAGCAGTCCTAGGAGTGTTACAGTGCTAGCATTGATTCTGTGTAAAATCAACACAAAATGTGGATGTAGATCCACATTCAGATGATGGTTGAATCAACATTGACATAGTGTCAGTTATGGTTGAAACCATAATGTTGATTCAACATGTAAGTCACCAAACACTGTCAGTATCATTTCAGTGCTGATTCAATATTTCTGCCTAACTATATTTAAAATTGATTCACTTACATTTTGCTATGTGGGCTGGGTTTACTTTGAATTTATTGTATCTTACCTATTTCAAAATGGTTATCACACAAAAGATATTACTTTGGTTTCTATTTGTAAAATTTTATTCTTAAAGTGGTTATTGATAAAACCACAGGAACCATATAGTTAGAACATTCAGTGAATAAGTAAATTTACACCTTTTACAGTTTTGTACTTAGAGTAATTTTTGTGTAAGAGAATAAATATAGTTATTCTGTTAAAACAGTGAATACAGTTAAAAGCTAAATTGCTTAAATATTAAAGTATATTTTATTTTTGCAGAATAAAAGTTGTAAAAGCAATTTTAAAAAACACAGCTTTGGACTTTTTTTGTCCCTTAAATTAATGATAAACTTTGTTATTTAAAAACTACATTTTGTGTTGTACTGTCTTTTACCAATAGTTAAATCTGATGTTCTGAAACACTGATGTGCGACAGGTATCGACAGGAACAATCATTATATTACAAACATTTGGACAAAAGTTTTGGTGAAAACTTCCTTTTCACAATAACATCAATCATCCAGAAAGATTCATAAACAAATAGCTGGTTTAGTCAGAGATTTGCTCACAGTTTTTGGTTCTTTCAGACACCAACAAGTTCTCAGATTAGCTGCTGATGCAGCTTTCAGTCCCGATGCCATAAACAGAAAAAAGAAGAAATACACACACACACACATTCCCGAGCTGCTCTATGTTGATGTACTAGAGCCAGTCAGAAACAGTTTCAGAAACTTTGAGCAGTCCGGCTGTTTGCCCATCTTTGGTCAGAGGTTTAGTCGATGTGTGTGTGTGTGTGTGTATGTAGGCCGGGACATGGGAGGGGAATGGTGTGGGTGGGGATCTGTGTTTGTGTGGTGTGTGTGCCTGGGGAAGGGGTGGAGACAAAAGTTGTATATGAATCCATCTGCAGCAGGTGGAGTTCCTCTTTTCTGTCTCAGATGTTCATGTTTGTGTTCAGGCAGGATTCATGTTTCAAACAGAGCACCAAATGTCCAGTCAAAAACATAGATCACAGCTGCTGGTGCAGTAGAACAGACTTGGGCTTTCACAACTGAAAATTGTGGTTTGGTTCCAAGTTGAAGTTCTCATTATATTGACTTGAGAGAGTTAGCATCCCCCAATTCCAAACACACCACCAACTAGAAGGTCAACTAGTTTGGCAGGTCTGTGGAAAGGAGACGCAGTTCAAGTTTCAAATAGAAATGTTTATTTTCCGCACAGTGATGTATTTTGTCAACTTTAAAATGTACCGAGTCCAACAAAACAAACAAAAGGAACTTTAAGAATCTAAGGCTCAGCGACTGGATTGTGGGTCAAAGAAGGGCATGAAATAAAAGACAGGACACCACACTTAAACACATCCACTACAAAATGAGAAAAACATGCACACTACACATTTAAACCAAGGTTGCTCTTTTTAATGAGCGGATGGACCACAGCATGTTTCAAAGTGGTGAGAAAACTTTCAGATATCAGGGAATCATTTACCATTTTAACAATACATGGACCAAAACAGTCAAAGACATCTATAAAGCAACAACTGGGCAATATTTGTCAATTCACTAAGACACACAGGCTCAAAACATTAAAAGACTGCATGGCAAACTGATGGAGCCACTGGAGTCACATTAGATAGAGGAGACAATCCAAGATCAGAAATGATGTTTCTGAAAAATGTCAGGAAGTCTTCAGAGAGATTGGATGAAGAGATAGCAACATTTCTGTCACAGGGACAAATAAGAGGTTTCAATGTTTTAAAAAGCACATTTGGTTTGTGACAGTCTAAGGAAACAGATTTGACAAGTCAACAATATTCTTACAGTTAAAGTTTGCCCGGTAAACTTGTTAAACAACATTACCTCCAAAACTTTGGCAGCAAGTGAATATTAATATTTTTGGACAATAAACTGGTCCCAAAAAGTAAATTAGATGGAAACGCTACTCAAACTCACACCAGCGATTCCACAGTTCCGAGGAACAAGAGCTCCGCCCTGCAGACAGGTGTCTGATATTCTCACATGTCATTGATTCTCAAACCTACACCTGGCGCTTTGCAAAGCAAACCCAGATCAACTGGTGACACTTTCAGAATCTCAGTTTAGTGAAGATTTTTAACTAATTCTGATCTAAAAGTATATAAGAGAATAGTTTTTTTTCAGTGTTGTCTGACGGGTTAGTTATGAGAAAAAAATATATCAACAGTAAGGAAGAAATGACACTGTTACAAAGATTTGTGGTAGCCATGTCTTCTGGAAATGAGCTAGGCCCTAAACTATAAGATGTAACAGAAACACTGTTTAAAAAAGATTTTTCGCTATTGTTTCAGTGGATATCTAATTGAGATATCATAAAATATGAGGGTGATATGAAAAACAACATAGCCAGTTGATCTTTTTAAACATTTTATTATATTTTCCATGGGTCTTCAACATTTATGTCGGCTTTCAGGGTTTAACTTTTGCTTTGAGATCTGTTTTATGGCATCTTGATATCTATTTAAATCTTCCTTTCCTGATTTTCAGACTGAAACAACACGTAAAATCAGGGCAAGTTCTGCATAATTTACCAGCTTTAGCAATTTTGTAGATTATTTTTTAAAAAGGCAATATACAATATTAGCTCAATAAAAGTCTTTCTAATGAGCTACTCTTGAGATCTTAATGGTGTCTTACAGAAACAGATAGTATTTTTGCAAAGTTTTATAGTTCTTTAAGTTTATAGCATTGTTTATTTCCTGGTTTGAAATATCTGCTTCTCCCAGCTGCTATCCATCCATCCATCCATTTTCTATACACCCTTTGTCCCTAATGGGGTCGGGATCTCCCAGCTGCCACCACAAGTTAATTTAGTCACCAGTTAATCCATAACACCAGAAGCTTTAGCTCCTGGGCTAGGCTAACAATAACAAATTTTGTAACTCTTCATGGTTCGGCCCAAACTTACTTAGGCTGGATTCATGACAGCTGCCACATGTTTCATTCTGTTCTGTCTTCCAACTATACTTAATGGACGGTTAAAGCAGTATTATTGATTACTGTAAACTTTATTCTAGAATCTGAACCACAAAACAAGCACAGTCTCTCTAGCCCACTCACAGTCTATGTCACACACAAATACATCCCCCTGGGAACATAACCAGAACAAACAATTCACTTGTTACATGCCTGCTGTGGCTAACTAGGTGAATGGTCACTCCGTTCTGAGAGGAACCATTTTCAAATCGGTGAGTGCTTTCATATCAAAATATGAAAGCACTCTTCCTTGACACTCTAGTCTTCCTGCTCAGTTGTGTCTGCCTCCTACAGGAATGCAGTGAATGATGAGAGAAAGTCCACAGATGCCATCAGCTGTCTGATTGGCCATTTCCTTGGGTCCTGCCCTATAAGGAAAGGAGCCGAGGAGACAGCCAGAAGGAGGATGAGGAGGAGGCCTTGTTTGGACTGAGGATGGATGGAGGAGGTGGAGGCTTGATAAACTGGGAGGCAGCTCCTTAGACTCTCACTTCTGTCCTGCTCCCATCCCACATCATCCCAGCAGGCCCTGCACTCCACGGTAAGACCTCCTCAGCTGCACTCTGCTCTGTGATCATGACTATTTTCCTGAATGATGTATTCTGGCTTCTGCCATCATTTCCTTCTTTCTGTAATTAATCTCTAGGAAAACTCTTCACTTCATCTTCACTTCAAAGTAGGAAAATTATTCAATTCCTCTACACTTCACTTCTGACTTCTTGTTTTTCCTATTTTGTGTTCACTCCTCTCTCCTCCTTTATGCTACTGCTGTTTCGCCTCTTCTCTTCTCTCCTGTGTTTCCTGCTCTTTCTCCAAGTTTCTGTCTTTAACGTTGCATCTGCTAAACAATCTTTTCTCCTTCAGTTATTACCTGCATGTTCTCTCCCATTAGTGAAAAGTTTCTTCCTGTTTACCTACTTTCTTCTCAATGAAACATCTGTTATATATGTTTTCTCTGCCCTTTGGTTCTCCTCTCTCCTCCTGCAAAGAGAGGATCACGTTCTCTGTGCCTAAGAATGTTTTTTCTCGTGAACTACTGTCCATTATCTCATTGGAAGTTTCTTATGTTAAGAAAATGGTCAGGATGTTTCTCCTTTACCTCTTCGTGTCCCAAGCTCTGACTAAGAGCCTAATGATGTCTGAAAATTGTTTTTATAAACCAAAATATGATGCCTTCTGATCCAAATGTTCAGACTCTGAAATGTTCCTTATCAGTGACGGAAGAGACCAAATTATTGATAGTCTCTGTCTCAATCACACTGAAATATTTTGACATCTGAGCCCATTTGATATCATTCAACTCTAAATCAAATCAGAAAAAATGTATCTAAAAGTTATCTTATGTTTCATTCAGATATCCACCAGCAGAGGGCATCTTTGAGACATTCCACAGAACTTTTCATTACCACATTAAAATAAATATCTAAAATATTCATTGTATTTTGCAGTTTGGGGTTTCAGCATGTTTTCCAACTGCATAACTCCATAAAATACTGTTTGTTTTTAAAGCTCTTAATGGCCTTGCCCCGCCTTATATAAATGCACTTTTGACCTTTCTATCCATCCTTTCATTAGATGTCCCTAGGACTAGGTGACTGGGCCTTTTCAGTGGCAGCACCCTCATTCCACCTCTGACCTGGAAATGTTTCAGATCAACCTTAATGTCTAGACAAGGTTTTAATACCATGTAGCATAGTGGCATTTCCCCTTATTTTTAATTGTTATTTCTGTGTTTTTTATTGTAAAGTCTTTGGTCACCTTACTAGGTTGTTATGAAGTATTATATTAGAAAATCAGTCAGTCAATCAGCAAAATCCCTCTGATTTTTGCTGCATCATTCTCAATTCTGGGAGCTCTATCTAAATGTCTCCGTTTTTAGTCACCTCTGATATTCCTGATCTGATGATTTCTGAATCTTTCCAGTCACTATTCAAGTTTCTGATTGGCTTCTTACTGAACCTATAGGAGCTTTCCAGATTTGGGTAAGGATTCGGTCCAACAACTTGCAGTGGTTAGAAAAAACAGATGAGACCAGCTAAATCTAAACCAAGCTGGGTCTTGGTTTAGACCCAGCTTGGTTGGGTCTGACCCAGCTGCCATCCAGCTGGGATCTGATCAGGATTTCTTTTCCATCATCTTCAGATACTTGTTTCCTGGCAATATTATAAATATAACTCAGTGTCTGGAACCTTTAGTCATTTCCGTTGTTTGAAAGAACATTTAGAGTTTTATTTTTTCTATAACCAAAAATATTTACCCAGCCTGCTTTTGGACATGAATTTTGGGAGTTCTAACATTAGGGGGATCAATTGATTAGAACTTAATTTTTATTTGTAATTAAGTTTTTGCAAAAGTTCTCATTTTATTTTATTTTTCTGTGTTCACTGCTGATTTTGGATCTAATTACTCTTTCTTTTTGTGTGCTTCTGATGCTTTTACTTCGAAGTTAAAATTCATTAAGAAGGATGAAGCTGAGACATACACAGATGAAGCTTGTTAAGCTAAAGCAGTCTCTGCAGTCAATGTAAGCCTAGACCTAAAAAGTAAACAGAAAACCACAGTAAAGCCTTGCTCAGTATCTGTTGTAACTGACTGACAAAGCATACGTTTATCCCAAAGCATCTTAGCACCTTCAGCTACAGAATGTGATGTTTCAGATTCTGTGATGTTCTAACGTATCAGCAGAAGCAGCTGCTGCACAAGGAATTTACAGTTTACAGAAAGATGGAGAAACAATTTAACTGACTAGGAAAACCGGAGCTGGTGTGAGGCAGAACTCAGAGCAATGTTAATGCACAGAGACCTGTCCTGCAGCCAGAAACAGCAGAAATATTCAGTTCCTGGAGTTCATGACTAAATATGGAGCAAAGTGCTGTGTGAGGAGAGGAACATGAGGAGAGATGAGGAAGGACAGATGGAGTGGAGTGGGGCAGGGCAAGGCAGAGCTAACACAGAGAGAGAGAGAGAGCATACCAAACACAGGCAGGAGTCCATTTATGACCGAAATAGGAAATCTTCTCCGAGCAGAAGGTCATGTGACTACCGAACAGCTCCGGTTTTGGTGATGCTGCAGAACTTTGATCAATTTCATTCAGGTTTTCTTCCTGAAGTATCCCCAAATCTCCCTATTAAGCTAATTTGGCATTAATCAATATTTATTAACTATTACTGAACAGTGTCACTGAACCATGCAACAGTGTTTTTTTTAAGAAACCTTTTAACACTTTACAGTGTGAAAGTTCACAGAAAACAACTTCAACATGAGAACTTATTTGCAAACGAAAAACTGTTTTTAAATAAAATAAATAAAAATCAGATTGATTTAGAAATTATTTATAAGATAATGTGTGAAATTAAAAGAAATCTGAATGAGACTGCTGAACTCTTAACTGGACTGCACTCAAAAAACTGGTCTCCACTTTATACATTACACATGTACATGTATAGTTAAATAACTTCTATTTTACTGTCCTTCCTGCATTTTATATTTAATATTTATATTTATATTTTATATTGTATTTTATTTATTCTGGAGTAACCAAATAACATTGAAATCTCAAAACATTGTCCTGAGCTGTATGCAACAAAATTTTGTTCTGTATACACCCCTGTGCATACAAAATGACAATAAAGTCAGTCTAAGTCTAAGTCTAAGTCTAAGTCTAAGAGTAATATATTGGGGTAATAAAGCAGCTGAGAAATCTAAGTCATTTCTGAAGTGTGTGTATATATATATATATATATATATATATATATATATAATTGGTGGTTGAGTGAGTTTTATTTGATGAGCAATAGTCATTGCTCAGATTTTTCTGAACTGTAAAAGCACATCTCTTTCTCACATCTCTCTTCATCAGTGCAAGTCATTCTATTAGGTTTCCAGCTTGTCCACAGTGCCCCCCACAGCCATGTGTGATGATGAGGAGAGCACCGCTCTGGTCTGCGATAACGGATCAGGTCTGTGTAAGGCGGGTTTTGCTGGAGACGATGCTCCCAGAGCCGTCTTCCCCTCCATTGTGGGTCGGCCCAGGCACCAGGTGACTGTTCAATGATTAATGCTTGCAGCAATCATAGACAATGAGAAAGGTGTAAACTGACAGACTGCGTGTATGTGTGTCAGGGAGTGATGGTGGGAATGGGACAGAAGGACAGCTATGTGGGAGATGAGGCTCAGAGCAAGAGAGGAATCCTCACCCTGAAGTATCCTATTGAACATGGAATTATAACCAACTGGGATGATATGGAGAAGGTCTGACACACACACACACACACACACGCACACGCACACACGCCCACACACACACATCAGTTTGTTTTTTTACAAACTTGTGTGTGTATATAATTAAGACTCATAATGACTTCCATTTCTCTTAATATCTACTTTTATGCATAACCCAGACATTTTCCTTTACCCTAAACTGTAATGGTACAGTTTGTTCTTAACACAATCCTTAATCAAAACCGAATTTGTGCCTTACCTCTAAACCTAACCCGTGACCCTAAACAAGTGTTAGAACTGGACTTTGGTCCCCATAAGGTACATTGGTCTTCAAAAATTATTAAATATACTAGAGAAGGTCCTAAATAGGATAGCTAGACAAGTACACACACACACAGCACCTCCTGACCTGCTCCTGCTCTCTGGTTGACCAGATCTGGCATCACTCTTTCTACAACGAGCTGCGAGTTGCCCCGGAAGAACATCCCACCCTGCTGACCGAGGCGCCGCTCAACCCCAAAGCCAACCGAGAGAAAATGACTCAGGTAGTTTACAAAAAAAGTACATAAATACAACCCAAAATAGAGACACTCTGGTACCTGTGAAACCCACAGATTCTGTAGGAGGTTCCAGTTAATCTGTCATGTCTGTTCACAGTGATAGTTCCTCCAGAAGGCCGAAGTGTTCTTCAGCTGATTTGCTTGTAACCTGAATTTACAACTTGTGAAGTGTTTAATCACATATTCCTGCTGCTGTCACTTCACAGATGCACATCTGTGATAGAAGTTTTCTAAACACAGTTTCATCTCCTGCAGCAGCATTCGTTCCTCTCACAGGCTGGCCACACTTGCCAACTGAATTACATTTCATTAAAAATGTCCTAAGTGTTTCTAACCAGTGACGTGCAGAAAGGTTCATCACTGGTGCACAACTCCTCTTATCAGATGTACAACTGGAATGTGTTGCAGCATGGAGCTCAGGAATTGATATGATTAGATAAAAGAAATCTGATGCTATGTAACATATCTCTTTCTCTGAGTTAAAGTTGAAGAATAAATAAAGTAAATCTGATGGCACTATGTCCCTACTGATGTAAATTTAATATCTGTGTTCAGATCATGTTTGAGACCTTTAATGTTCCTGCCATGTACGTGGCCATCCAGGCAGTCCTGTCGCTGTACGCCTCTGGACGCACCACAGGTTGGATCGCACAATCTTCCTTCTCCTTCTTCCTCAGGACTAGTATGAAATGTGTTTGATACAGAGCGAAGGCTGAAACCAGCTGAGTTACGCCTCCGTTCTGTCGTTCAGGTATTGTGTTGGACTCTGGTGATGGTGTCACCCACAATGTCCCAATCTATGAGGGCTATGCCCTACCACATGCAATCATGAGATTGGATCTGGCAGGCCGCGACCTTACAGACTACCTCATGAAGATCCTAACCGAGCGAGGCTACAGTTTTGTCACCACAGGTATGCCCCTTCAATTAATACACCTGTACTTTCCCCTTTATCAGTCTCAACTTTCATGATACCCCATCACACAGATGTGTCTGGTTCACCATGTCAACTTGTCCTGCAGCTGAGAGAGAGATTGTGCGTGACATTAAGGAGAAGCTGTGCTACGTGGCCTTGGACTTCGAGAATGAGATGGCAACGGCAGCCACTTCGTCTTCTCTTGAAAAAAGCTACGAGCTTCCTGATGGTCAAGTGATCACCATTGGCAATGAGAGGTTCCGCTGCCCAGAGACACTCTTCCAGCCATCTTTCATTGGTCAGTTACATGTTAATGTTTTCATATGAACTTGGAAACATGTTCATATGAGTTAACTAGTTGTCATAGCTTTAACAAAACAGCTGTTTTTTTATTATTCATTAGCATACAGCCACATATTGGTGTTTCAATCTTCCTGCAGGCATGGAGTCGGCTGGAATCCATGAGACAACCTACAACAGCATCATGAAGTGCGACATTGACATCCGTAAAGACTTGTATGCCAACAATGTGCTGTCAGGAGGAACCACCATGTACCCGGGAATAGCTGATCGGATGCAGAAGGAGATCACAGCGCTGGCTCCCAGCACTATGAAGATTAAGGTCAGCTCTGAGTTCATAATCAATCCCAGATTCCAGGATGAGTCAAGGCTTGAAATGTGACAGAATGAGAACGAATATATAACTTCCTTCCAACAAAAGTTAGTTATCTGTCGTCTTTATGTGTAGTTGTTAAAAAGAAAATCTGTTCACGGGCTTAAGGACTTCTTGGTAAACAGAATAGTCAAAATAATTATACCCAATGGAACTTCACATGTATTTCAAAAAGTTATTTGTCCTATTGATAGAACAAATGTTGAGATATCATTTATGTTTGAAGATATTTAACATTTAACTCTGTCCCTCAGATCATTGCCCCCCCGGAGAGGAAGTACTCTGTGTGGATTGGTGGTTCTATCCTGGCCTCCCTCTCTACTTTTCAGCAGATGTGGATCAGTAAACAGGAGTACGACGAGGCTGGACCCTCCATTGTCCACCGAAAGTGCTTTTAAAGAATCCACTCCCTTCCTCAGATTGATGTGCTCTGCAGCCTCCCTTCAGTTTCCATCTTCAGCACTGCCTTTAGTTTAACCTGCACTGAGCACCAGCAACTACACCCTAGGTCAGCCCAATTCAAACTGTGAATCTGCTACTTTGTCCTGCCACTGTAACCACACCTTCTACTCCAGTTGTACCCTATCCTTCCCTTCTCCATGTTGGTTCTGTTTTTGCTTAGAAATTAACCTTGAATGTTGGCGGGGAGCAGAGCACATTTGCACAGCCTTATGATGATGTCACAGAGTGTACAACAGATGATTAGGAGGCGTGGTCTTGCCAAACGTGTGTAAGCACCACAGACATGACCTTCCAGGAAGAAATAAAGAGCTCCAATAAAACACAAATAATTCTTGTCCTTCATGTAACTGTTGATTATCGTCGTTGTCATAACAGCCAATTTTAAAGGTAAAAATCTTTTCATCGTACAAAAATGATGGAAGCAATTTAGATGTATTGGTTGCTTGGGATTGATAAATGCTATTGCTGATATTGTATTGGTTGTCAGGTGATATTTTTGCAAGTTAGCAGATCTTTAAACAACCTGATAAATTAATATACATAATGTTACCTCTGAAACAAAAGACAACAGCAAGATATAATCAACTGAGGTTTGAAAACAGTTTTATTTTTCTATTTCATGTTTTAAATGTGAAATACTGAAGCAGTGTGCTGATGTTTTCATTACTTTGGTTGACTAGTTTATTCTAAATTAGTATTATTTGATGTGAATCAATGAAGATGTCTCACTACAGCTAACACAATGCTTGAGTTGCATTAGCAGGCAGAGAAGTAGAAATGCCAATTAATAAAGCCTTGTGGATTTTTAATTGTAGAACTAGATAAGCTACATAATTAATATTTGTGTCAAAATTAATCAGTAACAGTGAATAAAATTTTTAAGCTCAAATTTATTTTAAAAAAAATCAGAAATTCATTTGAATATTGGAATCTATAGCTAAACTATTTGTAATCTCATTATCTAGAGGTGAAGGATGTGCCTAAGGACATCCACTTCAATCCCTTTCTGACTCTTACAGTCTCACTGAATCTGGTACTGTTACACAGTAGATTGTCTTAGTCTCATGATGTCATGATGAAAATATGAAGAGCTTAATGAAGACAGTTCAATTCTGAGTGAACCAAACAAATGCACTAGTCAAGGATCCAACATCTGGTGTCTGTTTTGATTTTAAGCGTCATGTGCAGCTGTTTCAGTTGCACATGTCCAACTGAAACAATGAGGCATGTGCACAGAACAGTTTAGAGGTCACATTAAGTTCACCTGCAGAGGTTATAGTTCTCTTTCTATTCATCTTGAAATTTCACCTGAAAGCATGAGAGTGTGTGTGGGCGTGTGCGCCGGTGTATATATGTATAGTGTCATTGTCAGCACAGAAAAAGAGTTAATATCTGATCCAGCTATAGCCCACAGCAGATTTCATAGAGAATCTTTTTATCTGGATTATTTGAGAAGATACGCCTGAATTCTCACAGCCTACATCAGAATGTCACAACCCGTCTTCATTCCATAGGTTGACCCCAAAATTAAATATAATCTTTAACTATTGTAATTACACCTAAGAGAAATTAATTTAATCAAAGAATGTGTGTGTATTTATTCCATCTTAAGTTGGGGTGCACTGATTCCAGTTTTCTAGCCGATCACTGATTACTGATCTTTTAAAAGCCTTACCTGCTGAATTTGATTTTGCCCAACCAGTTTTTTCTGTCTGAAATGTCACTAAATGTAGCAAAAAAGTAGCTGAGTTGGCAATATTGGGGTCACTATTAACTGAAAACATGCAGACATGAACTGATGGGCCAGTCTATCAGTCAAACCACTCATGGAAGAGCAACAGAGGAAACCTTTGCTGAGGTAGAGAAGATTGGTGGGTAAGATTGTCTTCACATGTAAGTATCAGCCAATCCCCCAAAGTTAAGAAAATTGGTGCCTATAAATCAGCCAATAAATGTATGTGGTCACTTCTAAGTGTCCAGCAGATGTCACTGTGCTGCTGTATTTGAAGCCCTGAAGCTTTGACTCCACTGTCAGACCATCAGCTGGAGGTCTGAACCAGTCCACCAGTCAGGATGTTCTTCATTTGAATACCCTTCTTTGGGGTATTCAAATGAAGAATTTGAGGATTTCAGAGTTTTATTAGTGGCAGCTTCAATTCATTAACTTATTGTTTGAACTGTAAGAAGCTGTGTGCTTTGCTATATTCCGTCATATTTTATGTATTCTCATTCTGAAATATTTCTGCCTAACAGAACTTTTGTCCACCTTTGAGTGCCAAAATAAACTTCACCTGTTTGTCACAAAAGGGTAAATGACAAAAATACTATCTAGCATCATACTCTAAAATCCCAGCACTCAGGAAACACTGGGAAAACTCCAAAGAGATAAGAAGTTGTTCTTATCTCCGTTTTTGTGCTCCGTTCTCAGATGACGGAACACAAAAAAGAAGAAAGTGATGCAAACCACAAGCAGATCAGGACATCAACAAGACTCAGAATTTAAGAATGGTTTCATTCTGCTTGGTGACAACACACACACATATGCCTACATACATTATGTCCACTCAGGACACCTGCTCCAGCTGCTGCTACCTCCTCCACCGATGGGTCCACTGCTTCACTCTGGGCCCAGGTAAATGTTGCAACCAGACAGGTGGGAACACTAAATAAAACCCAGAACTGGTCATTGTTCCCTGACAGCATCTGCAAATAGCTGCTCCTTCTGACGGCAACATGTTAGACAAGCTTTTAACTCCCCGCAGACACTTTGCTCTGGATCAGGGGTGTCAAAGTCAAATGGACGGGGGGCCAAATAAAAAATTTAGCTACAAGCCGAGGGCCGGACTGATCGAATATTTTTTTTAAATGACGCATTTGGTCTAGTGCAGCGGACCGGGGGGGCGCGCGTTGTGAGGATCGAACGGGGGGGCGGGGGGGTGCATCTCGCATTTTTTTCAGACGGGGTGCCGGCTTGCTGCGGGCCGGTTCTAATATCATCCCAGGGGCCGTAGAAAATCTTCTCGCGGGCCGGATGTGGCCCGCGGGCCTTGACTCTGACATATGTGCTCTGGATCATGGCTCAGGGAATTTTCTAACAACAAAGCAGAAGGCTGGAACTACAATCACTCTGTTTTCATTTTAAATGTTATTAATTGAAGCTCAAAGTTAACAATGAAATGGAATGAATCTGTTTGTGTTATAAAATCTGAGAAATTCTTGCTTCCAAAGTAAAGTCCCAGTTTAAACTTAGAAACAGAGTTCTGCTAGTTTGCAGAAACCTTCAGTTGTCTAGTCGTCCTGACAGCCAACATTTTGAACAGTTCAGAATATGTGGATATGGAGTTTTTTTCCACTAAAGAACTCTATCCATCATTGGGAATCCTGACTAAGTGACACATTTAACTAGTCAGTTTTTTAACACAGATTCCCTAACACAATAGAAATGTGTGAATCACATGTGGAAATGTGTGATTCACATGTGAATCACATGTGATTTTACCACAAAACGTTCCAAAATCACACGTATTCATGTGCTTTCACATGTGATTCACATCATTCACATGTAAAATTTGCGTGAACCACATGTGATCACATGTGAAAGTCACATGTGATTTTCCTGGGATTTTTTTGTAAGGGTCATAAATAGATAATTCTACCAAAATAACATATTTAGTAATTGTAGGTTTAATGGGAAGAACATTCCCAAGAACAAAACTCAGATAAGCCTAGACAGGAATGCTGGAGCCTACAGCTAGTTTCCTCTGCCACGTGGGAGGATTTTCCCAAACAGGAAGGAAAAGGAAGAGTCTAAATAAGGGCATGGGACAGAATCAGGGGCTGGGAATGCTCTGCGTCAGAAGTGGGATAGACTGCTGACCTGTCTATAAAAGCTGATGATGATGGAAGAGCCAAGACACTGAACTACTGAGCTATACTCTGAACAGACAGAACCTGATCTAGAATTATGCTGTTACAGCCAGTCTGGAACTTCCTGCTAGGACACTCGTCCCTCCTGCGCTCCCCCTTCTTCCAGGTCTTTTTCTCCCTGACTGTGTACCTGATCTTCTGCCTGCCATTCCTGCTGCTGGACCTGCTCTCATCCAGGTGGAGCTTGGTGCGCAGGTACAAGTTACAACCTCAGAGCTCCGTGAACTGGACCACGGTAAAAAGCTGCCTGGCTCTGAACCTCTATAACCACCTGGTCTTCATCTTCCCCCTCACTGTGCTCAACTGGTACCTGCGACCAGTGGTGCTGCCCCAGGAGGCTCCACCCCTACCTCAAATGGTAGCTCAGGTCCTCGTCTGCCTGCTCCTTTTTGACTTTCAGAGCTTCATTTGGCACCTGCTCCACCACAAGGTGCCTTGGTTATATCGCACCTTTCACAAGGTTGGTTCAGAGTTTAAGGTTTTATCATATTTTGTAGCTTTTATTGATCTTTCAGAAAGTTTTTCTTCCTATGCTCACCTTTCTTAATTCTTTTCCAGCTGCACCACACCTACACCTCCACCTCAGCACTGACTGCAGAGTACTCCGGGGCCTGGGAAATACTGAGTTTGGGCCTGTTTGCTGCTGTCAACCCTTTGTTGCTGGGCTGCCATCCCCTCACAGAGATGCTCTTCTTCATTGTGAACATTTGGCTGTCAGTGGAGGACCACTGTGGTTATGATTTACCCTGGGCCACACACCGTCTGATACCTTTCGGCCTGTATGGTGGCGCACGCCACCATGACCTCCACCACCTTAAGTCGAAATGCAACTTTGCACCTTACTTCACACATTGGGACCGTTTGGCCGGGACGCTGTACACATAGGACTGAGCTATGGGGACGAAGTGTACCTGAATGCATCTAAGCTTAGACTGTCTCAAGATGTCCAGACGCAGACATTCATGGAGTGATAAAGACTGTAAACTGATGGGCCAGTACTGAAGTTCTCTTTTTTTAGCTGCAATAATTATTGATGTATTTATTACTTGTCAAAGCTTTGAGCCAGACTTAAAGCTTCCAGTAATGTGTGGAAATTCTGTCAGTCTTCATGTGGAGCTGTGGAGCACAACTTCATAGACTGAAGTTGTGATCCAGGTTCTGTTTCTTTAAAGACTTTTGATGTAGTTTAAAGTTGATCTTGAAACAGTCAGAAGACCTGCACAGTTAGTGTAGTTTTATACACACCTCTTAGTCCCTAGAGGAAGGAATTTGAACAAAGATCAAGAATAAGTTGAGAGGGAAGCTGCAGGGCAGGAGGAGGAAGGATATGACAAAACATGAGAAATTAAGCAGAGGAGGATGAGGAATGATGAGGTATATTATGTAATTTATTGGAATTCATTAGAAGGAAATAGTGTTTGAAGGAAATTGTGAAATCTACTGTGAAAATGTAAAAGAAGTAATGGACTGAGAAAAGAAATCAAATAAATGTTCCTGTTGTAAACTATTTTTTTCTATGTTTGTTCTTAAAACTACCACTTCCTTTCCTATCTTAACATATTACTTGACCAGCTAGTTTTCCAGAAGATGAAAACATTCTGAAAGATTTATTCCAATTCTGTTTACTGAATCTCTTTGACAGCTACTGATCATATTACTGACCAATTGTAACTGAGTAGGTGCTATTGATCACTTAATTCGGATCTGATGTTGTTGATCACATTGTTAGCAATGTGTTAATGATCTCATGTTACATTCCGGATCCAAATGTTCAGATGTGAGTAAACTGTGCAGATGATTCACTGAGTTCTGAACATCCTGTCTACTCCCACTCCCATTCTACCCTTATCTCTTTAGAGATTGGATCAAAAATGGGATAAGTGACTATTTTATAGTTGCTCCTTTGGAACATATGAGTCATTAAAGTGGTCTGTAACTTTTATCAGGAATCATAGTTAAAAAGGTTACAGGATGTGTAACTTTTCCTGGAGGAAATCCATCTTTTCACACAATATGTATATAATATTATACTCTCAAGACATAGTGGCAGTTTTAGCAAATATGTAAAAAAACATATGTTTTGTCTTTATAAAGGTTGCATACCCCAGATTTAAAATGATGAAGCATAGATATAAACTAAATCAGAATAAACAAGCAAAAGTCTCTGATCTCTGGGGGAGAAACATGTTTTGTTTTTGTAGTAAAAACAAAGCTTCACCCTTAAATTTGAGACTTCTTTTCACATAAACTTTAAAAGAAAGCTCCCCATCAATAATTAATCCCAGATACAGTAACTGGTGTCTTGCTTGAGAGTTTAAGTTTGGGCAGTTCTGATAAATGGGATGTTCTCTGAGGAAACATTTGAAAAATGAATATTTTGTTTGCTTAGTTTAAGCATTTGACACCATTTGAAATTAGGCCAACACAGCAAAATGTGGAAAAAGTGAAGTGCTATTAATACTTTCCCCTTTATATTAATTTTGATAGTGAAAGTGTAACTAACCCCTGAATCCACTTTTTTTCTGATAAACTGTTGAACTGGGCTGGCCCAAGACTCCATGCGCCCTAAACAAAATTTGGTTTTGGGGCCCCCTAGTTCTGCTAATAATGTGGATTGTTGCAATCAACAATCAGATAATTACATCATTCACACACCTGCTACACACTTATAGCATTTCTACCAGTGCTATTTGCATTATATGCATAATGTATGCATGTAATGTATAGGATATAATTCTCAGCGCCAATTTCCTTAACTTTCTAGGATCAGAGATCGGCCGATACTTCAATGAGAAGCCAGTCATATCCACCAATCTTACTACCTCACCAAAGGTTCATAAACTAGACACAAACCTCTGTTGCTCTCCAGTGAGAGGTTTGACTGATAGACCAGACCACCACTTCATGTCTGCATGTTTGAAGTTAACTAGTGACCCCACTGTGGCAACTCAGCAACACTTTTTGTTATATTTACCAACATTACAGAAATAAAAAATTATCAGCCAAAATCAAATCAAAATCAGGTCAGGTTTTTTAAAACTGAAACTACAGTTGGTGCACCTCAACTTAAGATGGAATACATACACACATATTCATGACATTCTTTGAATACATTAATTTCTCTTAGGTGTAATTAAAATAGCTAAAATTTTAATTTACACCAGACGTTTTTCTCACTGTAGAATGTGGACCAGGCTGAGAATGCGAACTGATGCTGAAACTAAGCAATCAATTTTAATTGGAGAAGTTTCACATAACTTAGAAGTTGACGTAGAGATAATATTTGTTTTTGCCACATAAATGATTATGCTCAGCAGCAAACAACATATAACCAACTACAGCTTAGAGTAGCTCATTGATATATTAATGAAGTAACCATGTAGCCAGATGGAAAAACATTTTTGCTGGACAATGTCAAACATTGAGAAGTTTTAATTGTTGTTATCAAACATTATCAAACACACCATTTTGAAGCCAAAAAACCCTCAGACACATACAGGGCCAACCAGGAGAATCAACACATTTAAAGTCCACACAAATACAAACATTGTAGCATAAATATTTGTTTGTTGAACTAAACAATTCAAGATCGCTATCAAGCTAACCAAAGAGAAAGTTTTCAACATTTGTGCAGCTGATTTCAGTGCTCAAAAATGAAAGGTGCTATGGAAGAATGAGAAATACTTCCTTGCTCCAGGATTCAAAATATTGTAGGTAAACTGTTGCAATGTAAACTGTGTTCATGATTTGTTGGCTTGCAATCACTTCCTTTTGGAATTTTCCAACAAATTCTCATCTTCTAATGACTTCAGGACTTTCTTTTCCCAGTTTAGCCCAGTCTGTGAAGTGTTTCCTGCTGGGAATTTACAAAAGCAGGAGGAGCAAAGTTGTGCAGGATGGGGTCTGCCTCTGCCTGATATGATGTGGTCATTACAATAATAAACTGTAGGAAGTCCAATGTTTGGTTTCAGAATGAGAGTCTGATCCAGTCCAGTTTCGATTTCAAGTCTGGAACAGATTAAACTGATAAGGCTCTACATAAAATAATCTGTTCTGACTCATTTAGCCTATATGTCTGAATCTTTCCACAGAGACAACAAGACTGCATTCGCACCAGGCCTTTTTAGTCCACCTTGGAACTTTACCTTGATTACCTGAAAAGTCTGATTCATTTGGGGAAGAGTGAATGAAACTCTGATGTGGACCTAGAGAGGAAATTCTGGTCTGCCTAAAAACCTTGGTCAAAGCAAACTAGTAAAAACCAGGGAAAAAAATCAACTCAAAACAAGGATGTACTTTAAGTTAATTTTACAAAAATCTTAAGATTAATAAAACAAAAAAATATACATTGTAGATTATTGCACTCTAAAAAAATTTATTTGGGCTGTAGTTAATGTTATAGACTTATTTACATTAATTTCACTATTTATTTATTTATTTATTTTTTTTGTTTAGTGATGATGACTTACTTTTTTATATTCAATTAATTTAAAAGATACAAATCTCTAACTTAAAGAAACTTTTTACTTTGACTTTACTTGAAATAATCGAGTTCAATGCCAGTTTCATATCCTGCGTCTGACTCATGACGTAAGCTTCGCCAGAGACTCACTGAAAAAAGAAAATATTTGAACCAACTTTATCGAGTTGCTTCAATTGGTAACAGGTAATTCAACTTACTTTATTAGGTTTATCCAAATCAATATATTATGTCTCTCCAACTCAATTTACTAAGTTCACCCAACTCAATTCATTAAGTTGTTGGGGTTTTTTTTGTTTGTTTGTTGTTGTTTTTTTTTTTGTTTTTTTTTTTTTTTTACCGAATTCAATGTGTTAAACATGACAAATTTAAGTCACTCTTTCTCAAATCATTTATTTATATTTTCTAATTAAATATTCAAATCTCTTTGACTTAATTCAATAGAAAGTCAGCACAAACGTTTAAGTTGTTCCAAACTAAAAAACTAAAATATCCAAAATTACATCATCACTCACACTGTTCTTAAAATACAGTTAGAATTTAAATGCATGTTTTAACATGTTATTTTAGTTTTTCAAAGATCATGTACCCACCGCCATTGCTTCTGAGCAGCATGGACTGCGGACGAGATTCGGATTAAATAAGTGAATTACGATGGCGATAACTTTTTTACAACGAGAACTGTTAATTTTGGTAAATTTTGTACAAAAATTATTTATATGAAATGAGCCAAAGCAAGCCAATTATGTTACCCACAGCAAGACATCATTTTACAAATGGTTTAAAAAAATAGATAACACTTTTCCTACCTTCTATTTAAAAGTTATTAACTGACTGTATTTTAGGTCGAATTATTATTGTTTATTTGTTCATATGCGCTAGTCGTAGTTAGCCGCGCTGTTCGGCACTCAAATCTCAAAATGTTTTTATATAACCATTTTGTCTGTAAGACTGTAGGTTTATGTTTTTTATGTTCGTGTCATAAATGTACCAAAGGAGGGTGCTGCTGCTTTAGTAGTTCCTGGAAGTATTCTAACATGTTTGTGCTACCGGGGACACCGCAGTCATACCCGTGAAGTCTAACGTTTTTCGGGGAAGGTTATGTTTTTTTACCCCATCATGAGTATTGTGCCCCCGCCCCCACGTTATTTGCGTCAATCCCCGCTCTCACCTTAGTTTCTCTCCCTCCCCACTCTTCCGATGGCGTTTACCCTCTCTTATTTTCGTCGGCTAGATAAACAAGCATCTAAGATGACAAAGAGCATGAGACTCCATTGATGACCAAAACTGAACTCTTTGTAATTAAATATCTAAGATCGGTAGGCTAAATTGTTTTAGATTTCTTTTCAATTTTTCCTTATAAAAAAAGGTTGTTGTTCGCCATCTGCTGGTGAGATTACAGTATTCTCTTTGTCAATGCACATCATTGAAAAAAAAGTAAAGAAAAAAAATCACAAAAGGGTTGTAATACGAATATGAGACAAGGGTCAGTTCTGGTAAATGTCATTTGGCAGGTTTAAAGAAATTTCAAGAGATATACATTCAGTATGCAGTTTCCTTGTAAAGTTCTAATCCATACAGAAAAAGACATTTATTCTACAACAAAAATGCTGCAGATTTTCATTTATTTCCTTAACCTCAATTCCATACAAACATTTACTAGATAGCTTTTCAAATTTCCAAATGTTTTAATATTAACTGAATTTAATATTAAAATGTTTCGTCTGTATTTTTATCAGATAATAAGATTAGTTTCTCTCACTGTGGTTATAATGAACAAAATGTGAATTTCTGAAACAAAAACTGTAGGAAAAAAGATTAAAAAGGGGGCATTATCAATCAAAATGCGCTTTTTATTGCCCTTAAATACATTTAGTTGTATAAGTTTTACGTCTGCACATATGCACCAGTCCATCCTTCCATCCATTTTCCTACACCTTTATCCCTAGTGGGGTCAAGAGGGCACTGGTGCCTATCTCCAGCTAACGTTTCGGGCAAGAGGCGGGTTCACCCTGGACAGGTAGCCAGTCCATCGCAGTATGCACCAGTCAAGGATGTGAATTATAATCTGTATGGGCTTCAAATTTTCAGGGGTTTTTCTCTTTTTTAAAAAAGTTCACATACAGAAAATCCTCAGTTAATCCCTGACATATACACACCTTTTGGATCTTAAGATATAAAGGATAAATGGTGGCAACGGTTGTAGGCATTTGTCTTGCAATTGATAGGTTGCCAGTTTGACTCCTGCTCCATCCTCTTCTGTCATTGTGTCTTTAGTTAAGGTACTTAACTCACCTTACCTACTGATGGTGGTCAGAGGCACTGGTGTTTGGCAGCCTCTCCTCTGTCAGTGTGCTCCAGGGCAGCTGGGGCCACAATCCTGTAGCTTGCCACCATCAGTGTGTGATTGGATAAATTACTGAATGGTCTGAACAAGTACAGAGCATTTATCATAAAGTCCATCATAAATAAAATCTATTATCATTACTTGTGTGTTGGTCGGGTAGGTATATGTAGAAATAATTGAAAATACTGTTTCTTCGGCAGTAAATAGTTTTACATTATTTAAGATTTTGCTGTTGACATAGGTGACCTGTGGACTAGGAGTTACCATGGTGTGAGCGGTACAGTCAGCCCAGAGTGATCAGCAGACTTGAGGTTTCTATGGTAACTAACTGATTAAAACATTAGGGCCTTATTTTGACTTTGCCACATCAAGAATGAACTATATTTATTCTTTCAGAACACTAACTGGATCAACTGAGTCGTTCATAAAGCTACAGTCGCTTTATGACTGTAGCTTACAGCATTGTTAAAGCCCTGAGTACTGTTTTCTGGCAGAGCTCTATGGGGTCTAATGCAACTGCAGCTAGCCTGTTAATGTGAGGTAAAACCATGAACACAAAAGGGAAACCGGTAGACTGACTATATGATCTTCAGTTATGAATTTGATGTTCTCATGTCTCACATGGAGGCAAAGTCTGAACAGATCAGATGCAGGATCAGAGTAAAAAACAAAACACAGTATTTTGAAAAAGTTTTGGTGTTTTTCCAACACCACTAAAGGGGAAAATCCCGTCTATTGTGTTTAAAACATCAGTGAAAAAAATAACATTTCACAGCAGATTCAGGAAATATATGTTCATATAAAGTCCATAGGGTTGCAGCATAATTTGTACTGTACGTTTCAATGTGAAGGCACTCAATCTTCTGATGATTTCTGATATTTTTTTAGGTACAGAAAACCCAGTCTACTGCATCACATACAAGAAGCAGAACAACAGAGATGTGGCACTGTGAGAGGAGCCGATAGGTTCACACAAACACTGAGGCAATGAGTTTACAGTTTCCTCTTTAGCACAAAAGCATGGCAGTAAACAGAAGGGCAGTGCTTTCTTTCTGTCATCTGAGGTCCAACAGGTTGAGCTTGTAGTCCCTGATCACCACGTGCTTACAGACCTGAGAAGACCAGAGGGGCCAGAGTTATGAAAGGCAGCAAGTTAGTCAAACTCCATTAAATCTACTTAGATTATAACTGATTTGAAAATATGCACGGATATTAATTCATCCATCTATTTTCTTCCACTTATCTGAGATCAGCTTACAAAGGTCGTGGCCTAACTAGGGAGGCCAAGACTTCTCTCTCCACCACCACTTGGGCCAGCTCCTGTGATGAATCCAATGCATTCCCATAAGAAACTTATTCTCTCCAGTGTCTTGGAGAGACTAAGATTTCTCTAGGTTTCCTCTTGGAGAGACGTGCCTGGAGCACCTGAACAAGGAGGGGTTCAGGAGGCATCCTAACAGCTGCCCGAGCCATCTTAACTGGCTTCTCTTGGCATGGAGAAGTGGTGGATCTACTCTAAAGTCCTGCTCACATGACAATAATCCAACAAGAATGGAATTTTTGTTCCATTTACATGAAGACGCTCATCTTTGTTTACACAGTAACAGTACACATCGAAAAAATGTAATGCCCTCGCCATGCCACTAATTGATGCTAGGTTCTTTGGAACTAAGTGCGCATGCGTTTATAAAAACCAAACAAACAAAAAAAAAACTGAAAGCCGTTGTTATGTCAATTGGCATTTCCCATCAAATACTGTTCCCTCAGTGTCTGAGGGAACACACACTATGTATGTGTTTGTGTGTCTGATGAGTGTGTAGTTGCAAAAAAGTGAAGAAAGTGGGACAACTTTGCAGAAACAAGTTGAGCTTTCATGGTATCTGAAGTTCTTTAGATAAGAGCGCTGAACAACGTGTGCTTGTTATAAGCGTTGAACAAGCATACACATGTTTTACTAGGTGGTGCGGAGCAACGAGGAGGGAACCTCCTCGTTGGTTCCCTCCTCGTTGCTGGGGGAACCGTATCTGATGGGGAAACATGAACTGTTGCAACATCTGTTCATTGTCGGTAGTTTCTTCTGCTGTGGATTGCAGGAAGCAGTTATGTTGTCATACTATGCATAAGCTAGGGATTCCATGACAGGAAAGATCAATTTATTCTGTTTACAAAGACAATGGACACTGATACGTTTTAGAACCATTACACTCTGGAGCCCGTTCTCAAACTGTGCCGTTGTCAGAGAAAACATTCACTATTTTCATGTAAATATACAGTGCAAACTCAACAAAACTCTTCCATTTTCATCAGAAATTGTTGTCATGTAAACAAGGGCCTAAGTCCCTCTGGCTAACCGATAGCAACTACACTCAAAGATAGGGTTAGAAACTGGGGTGAGAAATCCTATTTCTAAGGGAGAGATCAGACACCCTGCAGAGAAAACTCATTTTGTTCACTTGTATCCATCTCATTCTTTCAGTCATGACAGTCATTCAGTCATTGACTCATGCCCATAGATGAGGGTAGGAACATAGATCAATTGCTAAATTGAGAGCTTCTGCCATTTGACTCTGCTCTCTCTTCACTGCAACAGGCTAAGAGACTTAAATTCCTCTTCTTGGAGTAGGACCTCTTCCCTAACCTGGAGAAGGCACATTTTTCCAGCTCAAAATGATAACCTCTGATTCAGAGACCGATCCTCGTCGTTGTTGATATCTATGTTCAAAAGTGGGTTGTACATTTACTTGAGTAATTTATTGTAAAACAAACAAACAAACAAAAACTGAGTAGCTTTACTGCACTGTACTTTTTTCTTTTACGTGAGTAATATTACTATCGCTACTCATTCTTTTGTGTGTTGATTTTGCATTTAAATAAATAAATCTATCAACAATCAACTGACAAACTGAAGTCCCCAAGTACAATCCTCAAGAGCTACTATCCTGGCCTCTGGTGAGACAGGTGAGAACAGGAATGCAACTAAAAGTTGAAGGCTAACAATAGCTGTGGAGGACTGCAATTGGAAACTCGTGAAAAAAAGGCTCGTCCTACTGAGACATAGGATGAAAATATTTAGCATATTTAACAAGATAAAGATAGAAACAAGAAGATTCTCTCACCGTGAACAGAGGAGGCTCCTTGGAGTGGGGATGGAAACCTTTTTGTCTGCATCCAGAAACTTCCAACATGCCCGCACCAGTGAGTCTGAACACACCCATACTGAAATACACAACTAGGGTCAGCGAGGAGGCTAAAAAGTCTCATAGGAAATGATGTCCAAAGAGTTAGCATACACATACTCATTGTGTTTTGGAGCACAAACGATGGCCAGCGCCTCCGGAAGCATCAGCTGGTAGGAACAGTGAGTGTGGAGGTCCACACTGGACAGGAATGCAGTCTGGGAGGGATGGGTCTGAGTGCACAGGTCAACTATTAGTCACAGGAACTACAACACAAGTCAGAGGATAGAGAAACAACAGAACCACAGCATCTCCAAATGTCACAAAGGTTACACCTCATCCATCCAACAGCCAAAAATGTCCTCTGCTTTGACTCAACAATTTTAGACTCTACTGACACAAAGCCTCTGTCCCTGGGTATGGATATGAATTGGTGGCATATATCTTTGAGATATTATATTGCATCATATTGATATCGGCATGCTTTTGCAATGATTTTTAATCAAACATGAATTAAAAGGACACTATGCTGAAGGGGAGGAATCGGTGTTTGTTTTTACTACAAACACTGATTTCAGGGTGGTGTCACTAAACCACTTGATAGCGGTCAATCAAAGCAGGGTTGTTGTGCATCAGATTGCAGTAGAAATTAAAGCTCTGGCTTCAAATACATCAGTTTTTAAGACCAAAAATACTGTTATCGAAAGATGAAGGTATATCCATGTTAACTTATGCTGCACTTGCATTAATTGTAAATACCTCTATCTGTAAAACTATTGATAAAATGCTCTACAAATTTATTTGAAAGAATAAAACAAATTACATCAAAGATTCTGTGCTTGTAAACCATATGGACTGTGGTGACCTAAACTGCTTAGATTTCTCATCCCTAAATCACAATTTAGAACAAAGTTTAGGTCACAAATATTTTTTTTAAACTTGGAGGCCTTTCACTTTTACTTAATTCTAACTATAATATAGGGAAAAAAAAAAACTAAAACTAGCCAATTGTCAAACAGATGCTCCTTGGTCTTTAATTTGCAAACATTCTTTCTCCCCTCTCACGTTTCTCATCTGGAATAACCTTAATATTCTTTACAAAAATCAATCACAGCCAATAATAAATACAGAGATGATGCACTCTGGAACTCAAGAGGCTGGGCCAGATCAGGTCTGTGATGAAGGTTCTTCACAAACAGGTACTGGAAACGGAAGAGGAGTATTTGGGAAATTTGGACCCATTTTATTAATGTGGGTTGTCAGTTTGGATAAGGCTTCCAAATAGAAATTTGGACCCATCTCAGGTCCAATAGAAATTTGAACCTGAGATGGGTCCAAATTTCTACTGTATTTCTACTGTACAAAACATGAATGAGCCCAAGACAAGATGTGAAAAAAGTCAAAATAATGTTTGTTTGGCAGTGATCGTGGCATGAATATGAGGCAACATTCTTCCTCAATTCAATAATGAATTTTCTCCGGCAGAAAAACACTCCGGGGCACAAAACAGAAAACGGAAGAGGAGGAAGGATAAGGATGTTGGAGAGACTGTAGGTAAGTATTGTCAGTGTGTCAACAAGAAAGTTGTAAATATTCGGGTTAGCTTAAGCTAGCCTAAAATAAGTTATCTTATTTTAGTTGTCTCCGCCCCGTATGGAACCAATACGGGACGCGATTTATTCCATATTGCTACCAATGTCTGATAGATACACCTATCACACACATCTCAGCAATAAGTGTAATAATAATGACCAAAACAAAACACAGGAAATAGTAAGGTCAGCTAAATTGTTGTTGCGGGACCCCAATCAATCCCACAAATCAACACTGACATAAACACAGATTATTACAAAATTAATAACTGAAAACTACAAATCACTGACTTTGAAGCTTTTTATACAATTGCAGAAAGAGACAACTATGCCTCTGTTCCTATCTCTGGCCCACTCTCACTCCTCTCACCTCTTGCTGGACCACATGTGCTGTTGCCAGAGTAATACAAGCTGATGCAAATGAAGAGGAAGCAGAGGGAAAAACTGAGGTCTTTTGAAAAGTCAGAGCGGAGTGGGTGTGGGCTGTGAGAGGACACTTAGAGCTCTGTATAAGAACCTATGGTTAATAAGAACAGAACAACAAAATACTTTCGAAAGTGCTGTATTAATGTGTCGTCATACATGAATCCACCCCACTGTCAGCAGGTTCTGCTGGTCCTGGAATCCAAACAGCTCCTCCACATTCTCCATGTCACAGAAATCCGGTCCAGCTGATTGTTTTGGGATCACCACATGAGTCAGCACAAATTCGTTATGGGTCTGAGAGATACATACATTCAGAGAGAACCTTTATAGGTTTTGTTTTCTTGCTTTGTTGAACATTTTTCCTTGCTACCCAAAAACTCACCAACCGTCCACAGAGGACACCGCAGGTTTCTATTCCTCTGGCCGTGTTGGAATCGGCCAGCAGGAGGAACCGATGCGTCAAATCTCTGGGAATCACCACCCGCCTCAGACCCTCCACCCTCTGATCTGCACAGATGAAATAAACTCACACTGAAGCCTTAGAACTCTGTTTATGATAACATGTTTGAGATTTGCACTGCAATTCCTTAGGAACAAACACCAAAGGTTTGAGAACTCCCTCTGAGTCTGACCCAGCTTGGCTTCAGACAGATTTAATTAGCAGTGGGAGCAGAAAAACCATGTGCAGCTGCGTGTACTCACTGTGTATTCCTGCTAACGCGGCAACTGGTTGGGTCACAGTCACAGACCTGTTTCTGTTTGGGTCCACCCTCTGAGAATATACTCTGCTTTTGATCGACTGCTTAGACAAACAGCAGCCATCTGAGACCTCAGGCACTTTGGTCTGCACCTGCAGGAAACCACACACAGCATCACCATGTACTACAGACACATAGTGTAATACAGAGTAATATACGATGCCATACGGACCCCTACAAAGTACCACTCAGAATACTACAAAGGGTACAACACATAGTACTGCAGAGTACTACAGAGAATTGTGTATTACTAAACTACTGCAATGTGTTTTCCATTTCTAAAAAGGTACTGTACAGTAATAGAGAACACTACACACATAGTACTAGACTACCACAGGCTAATACAAAGTATCTTAGAGTATTACTAAGTACTACACAGTAAAGCAGTTCTACTGAGTACTAAACAGTATTAATGAGTACAACAAAATACCAGATGATATTTTATAGTACTAAACAAAAGGAAAACATTCCTACACATATTACTATACAGCTACAGTATAATAGAGTACTAAATATATATTGCAGAGAATTATACATTGTTAAAAAAACCCAACTATATAGTACTTAAGACTAACGAGTACAAGACAGTACAACAGAGTACCAGACACTACTTCACTATGGCGCATAATAAGTAGTGATGCAGCACCTTCAGCGCTGCCTCCTCTCCTCTCTTGTTAGCCAGCTCCTGACGCCTCAGCTGATCCTCAAAGTAGCGAAACTGTTCTGACTCTATCTGCATCCGTCGCAGTGCTGCTACTCGCTGCTTCTCCTCCTCCAGCAGCAAGAGGCGCTGCCTGTCCTCGTCCAGCAAAGAGAGCTGCTGCAGGTGCTGACCACACCCATCCACCACCATGGCCTGGCCCTGAAGAAACCGTTGGATCAGACTGGTGTGTTCTGAATGCAAATAGTAGAAGTCTCCTCCTCACTGATAAATAGTTTTATGTTTACAGACACAGGAGATCCATTATTGATCCAATAAACCAGTAGATGCAACACTATCTGATTACCATCACTAATTAACAGGTCACATTTAGTCTCCATGTAGAGGACATTACCCACGATCGTACCCAGTGACAGGTGGTCAGGGGAGGCCTGTCATCGTGAAAAAATATATAATGATAAGATAACTTATATTGCTGTTTTCACCCTGTGGTTTGCAATATAAATTATTTATTTTTCATTTAGCTTAACCAATTTAGATTTTATTTTTCTTCCAAATTGCTGAATTTTCACAATTTCCCATTAAAATGCTCAGAAGTGCAGCTGGTGAGGTAGCAGTGAGCTGAGCTGAGCCTGGGATTGCCAACCTCTTGCTAACTGCACTGGAACATATACCTGTCTTTATGTCACTAATAAAATGGTTAAAAAACTATATGAACTAATTTTCCATAATTTAGCTTATATATATAATGTACAGTGTTTTTTGTCACCAGCTGCATGTGTAACGTGTTTCATGTACTGAAGAGCGACCATAAATGGTAGATTCGAGGTAAGGCAGGCAGTTTTCTTGCCTCATTGCAAGGTGTGCACTCATTGAGTAATTATTTATTTACTCAATAAATCATAATCTATAATCAATAGAGAGATGTGAAACACTGACAGATGTCTGAGGACAACTATGATCAAACTAGTTACCTTATCTGATTAACAAAATAAACACTTAAAGGGGCAGTATTATGTAAAAACTTTACATAATGTTATTCCCTCATCAAAATCATACCTCGAGTGTTGCCTTGATTTTTTTCATCCATGTTTGAGAAATCTTTTAATGTCCCACAGCAGACATTCAGCTGTGCAAAACGTTTAGTGGAACCAAGATTAGAGGACTGAGCTTCTACCTCACAGCTTCCCTCTCCGACGACTCCCCAGACTCCTTCCGATTAGCCAGAACCAATTAGCAAACACCTGGTGAAACTGTGCATCTGCTGAGCTCATTACATGAGCTACCTTTTAGCGTAACACTGGTAAAAATGTTGCTAAAGGGTTAATAGAAGACACTGCTGTTATAACTTCCTGAAAGTGGAATTTCAGAAAGAGCATGAGTTTTCAGAATTGGGCCTCCTTGAAATTTCAAGGTGTCAAAGTACAAAGTCATATATATATATATAACATTGTTATAACAAGTGAAGTTAACATAGTTAATTATGCTCTAAAATGGCAATATATGCCTGGAAAACACATAATACTTCCCCTTTAAACCTTGATCCAATCTGATTGCACCAAACACACACATACACACCTGCACTCTGAGGTACTCTGAGTGCTCCTTGCTGTATTTCTCCTGAAGACGTTTTTTCAGCGCCTCTTTCCGAGGAAAAGCGACTTCTTGGAGTTTCTGCAGATACAGAGAGTCAACATAAACCAAAACTACAAAAGGAGCCTGGATCAGTGTGTGGGTTGGAATGGAATTGTGGTGTAGTGATGGATCGGTCAGATCACTGTAATTTTGCCAAACCCCCTCCCCAAAATTGTTTTTAAGAAATTTTCTTGTTTATTGTCCCCCCCAACAATAACATGGGATTTCTTCCCTTGTTCCTCTAATAGAGTCTTAGGAGAAGATCTCACTACCTTCATGATGAGCTGCTTTTCTGGGATGGCCGAACACTGTGTGTAATCCCTGTGGTTTGGCAGCTTCTCCACAAACAGCCTGAACAAAGGAAGATTGAAATAAACTTCCTCCTAGTTAAAGACCATCCCTTGCACACAGGCATGCCCCCTGCAGGTGTTCCTCACGTGATGAGCTTGGTGTAGAGGACATATGCATTCTCCAGGCTGCCCTCCTCCAGGTAAACTGCTGCCATGCGCTCCATCTCCACTCCGGAGCGGAAGTAGCGTCTGGGTTCGATATCCTCATTAATCTCTATGCAACATCCCATTTTTGCCAGAGCTCGCACACGCTCTGCTGCTGTCAGCGTCACGTCAGTGTAGTCTGGTTCTGCTGCCAGCTTCTTCTATAAAACAGAAATCAAAAAGAAAGATTTAACCCTAATCAATAAAACTTTTACAGTCACCATGGTAACCATAACAACATCATGCACAGAGAAAAGAGTTACTGTTTGTGTTTGAATGGTACACTGAATAATTTGGACCATAAACACTGAGCTGAGCCGTGTTTCCGTCCAGATCCATTGAAAGCATGAATGCAGTGATTGTTCTTGAGTCCATTAAAGTGAAGAGAATGATGTGTCATTCATCCACACAGAGAGGGCCCTCAGAGTAGGAGACCCAATGGTTTAAATGATCAAACATGTATGTTAAAAACGGGGCATCGAAGAGGAAGAAATAAAGTCATGAAGCAATTGTTTTTCAGGGTTGAAACGGCTGCTGGCTATGCTGTCCAGCTTTTGAATTGGTTTCTCCCACAAGAAAAACAATTAGAAAAATTCAAGGTTTAAATAAAAGATAGGCTTATGTATAAAAATACTCAAACCTACCATAGCTAGCAAACTTAAACTAGCTTACAGTGTAACTAACTCCCAAATTAAAGGTGTTTTTTTTGCTGATAAACTGTCTAAATTGGTTATTTAAGGTATTTTACTAAATTGACTTACATCATGTTGTAATGTTATTCCCTCATCAAAAACATACTTGGAGTGCTCTTTTGATTCCTTCAAGCATGGCTGGCTGCAGGAGCATAGCTACTTAGGATCCACCCGTTCAAATAGGAAGACTGTGAACTACCAGATCTATCTGTTATTGATCAACCAGAGACTCAGCCAATATTGACAAGACATCCTGTA
Organism: Gambusia affinis; assembly: GCF_019740435.1. NCBI lineage: Eukaryota > Metazoa > Chordata > Actinopteri > Cyprinodontiformes > Poeciliidae > Gambusia > Gambusia affinis. Next base: position 1,167,776 of record NC_057887.1, on the reverse strand, counting down.
ACTGTGACAAAAAGCGATGAAACTTAAATTATAACTTAGAACAGGGGTTTTCAAAGTATGAAAGGGTGAGCCCCCCTCCAAGGAGCCCAATGCCTGCTGCGCCTCCCCCCCACCCCCCTCGCGGAGGGGGGTGGAGTTGTAAAAACTCCGCCTTCAGCCCCCGCTCTGGCCAAAACCAGTGATGGCATAGTTACTTTGAAAAAGTAACTTTAATCGGACTACTGATTACTCCTTGAAAAAGTAACTTAGTTATATTACTGATTACTTGACTTGGAAAGTAACTAAGTTACACTAAAAGTAACTTTTTAGTTACTTTCAGCAGCTGCTAACAACAACGCTCTGCCTCCTGTGAAAATCACATTGAGCTTTGCCAATACTTAATTGTAAGTTATTTTATAATGGTAACATTAACAATGTGTCTCCACTGATAAGGTTGAACTGAAGAGGAGATTGTACAAAAATAAAAAACATGAGTAATTTGTGTGGTCCACTGTTGTCTGGAAAACTCTGAAGGATTTTAAAGCCCCCCTCCCCCCAGCCTCCAGATTCTGCGTTACGCCCCTGAGTTTGATGTCGCAGCGCACAGAGCTCCTCCTGCAGCTCCACAGCTCAGATGGCTGCGACACTTACCGTAATATTAATAATTATAACGGTGCTAACTTGCCATTATAACTATTGCCAACTACGGACACGTTTATTCGTGGCTGTTTTCACGTTTATTGCGCTGTTCATATTGGTCTCGATGTTTGCAGTTTTCTGGAGCGCAACGCGAAGCTCAACGTCATTCAGAGGTAATAAATTAACTTGACATTAACAAAGACACAGCGGGACGGATCATCCGGGAAATGATGAACAGGGAGAGACTGAATAAAACTACCTTAATGACGGACAAATTCTGGGATTTATTGAGTCTCTGCTTATTTCCAAGCCCAAATGAGTAACTTCACGTTCAAAAACGAGCCCAAAAAGGCGCAACTCACGCTCATTAAACTTGCAAGCAACTTTTAAAAGATGAAGCCCAAAGCCGCTTATAATAATCGGATTGGCGACAGAAACTCAAAAATAGTTCCAGTTTTTCCACCAACAAAATGCGCATCTCCCTCCATTGTTTACATTTCTGTTGCATAGAGACGTCGGTCACTCGACAAGACGAGTAGAGGAAATACGATTAAATAACAAAAGAAGATAGTAACGCAAAAAGGATTTTGATAAGTAACTGTAGTCTGACTACTGGATTTGAAATAGCAACGCGTTAGATTACTGGTTACTGAAGAAAGTGGTCCGACGTCAGTAACGTTACTGACATCACTGGCCAAAACATCCTCTAAGGTGGGAAACATTTCCACTGATCCCCGCTCCACACGCGCACCCCACAGTACCAACTTTCTCCTAAATCCACAGAGTTGATCGTGTGCGTAAAAGACGTTTCTCTCACATCAGTAGACAGCAAGCAGATAGCTTTTCCGGTTTACTTTTTCCCTCGCACCGCGCCTCCCCTAAAGTGCTCTGGCGCCCCCCAGGGGAGGCGCGCCTCACACTTTGAAAACCGCCGACTTAGAACATATAACATATACAGGTATTTTCCTACCAGAGGGGAAAACACACTAGATTTGGTTTGCACCAATATCAAGAAGGTCTTCAGAGCAGCTCCACTGCCCCATCTTGGCTCGTCAGTTCATCTTTCAGTTATGCTTATCCCAGAATACCAGCTGCTGCTCTCCAGACAAAAGCCTATAATAAAGAAGGTGAAAATGTACCCTCAGGGAGCTGTGTCTGCACTGCAGGACTGTTTGGAATGCACAAACTGCAGCATGTATGCAGCATCTGTGTCAGACTACATCCAGTGGTGTATGGAGAAGGTTACAGCAACAGTCAATGTTGTCAATGTTGGTCTGTCACTGATTATAAAGCTACATCTTTCCATGACAAGATGACATTAACTGCCTTAAAGAGCTGAACAACTTCTTTGGAAGGTTTGAAGCCTTAAATAAAACCCCTGTGAGGAAAGCTACCCCTCACCCTGATGAACAGGCCCTAAAGTTTGAAACATCTGCTGTGCAAAAGTCCCTGACATTGACACACAGAAAGCTGCTGGTCCTGACAACATTCTAGCAAGGCTGATCAGAGTGTGCAGACCAGCTCACCCATGTTCTCACAGACATCTTCAATACATCACTGTACCAGAAATTGTCCCTCATGTTTTAAGTCATATATAATTAGTGCCCAAGAAACAAACCATCATGTCTTAATGACTTTCGCCCCGTAGCGCTAACATTTACTATCATGAAGTGCTTCGAGGGGGTGGTTAAGGACCACATCATTTCCATACTGCCTCCATCATTTGACCCATTCCAGTAAGCATACAAGCCTAATCGCTCCACTGAGAATGCCATCTCCACTGCTCTTCATCTGAGCCTGGTACACTTGGAGAAGAACACCTACGTGCAGACACTGTTTTTGGACTTCAGCTCAGCATGTAATACAATCATTCCCAACAATCTGGTATGCAAGTTGGTCCCCTTGGGCCTCAACACTATCGTATGCATCTGGCTGCTGGAGTTCCTCACTGTCCGTGTGGGTAATAACACCTCTAGTGTCATTTCTTTGAACACTGGCTCCTGCAGTGTGCATAGTCCTGAGGCCCCTGCCATTTACTCTGATGGCCCACGACTGTCGTCCGAGGTTTAACACCAACCACATCATGAAATATGCAGACGATACAACTATTCTGGGCCTCATTCAGGATAACAGTCAAGTGGATTACAGAAAAGAGGTACATCTTGTGGACTGCTGTAGAATAAACAACATGCTCCTTGACATCAACAAGACAAGAGATCATTGTCGACTCCAGGAGGTCTCGACTCAAACACACACCACTCCTCATCAACGACAGAGCAATTGAAAAACAAACAGAAATCGTTCCGGAAAGTGAAGTAAACTTGAAAAACTAGAATAATGTGGTTGTACAAATGTGCACACTCTTTCACAACTGGAGATGTGGCTGTGTTCAGATTTAACCAATTATTTTGAAGCTCATGGTAAATTGGAGTCAGCACACACCTGTCACCAATTAAAGTGATCAAACCAAGATAAAGTTCAGCTGTTCTAGCTTGCTTTTCTTGACATTTTTGTAGCCACATCTTCCTGCATAAGCCATAGTCTGCAGACAGCTTCCAAAGCATCAGAGGGATCTCAATATTCAAAGATAAGTCAGGGGAAGGCTACAAAAGAATTTCCAAGGAACTAAATATACCAGGAAACACAGTTGAGACTGTCATCATCAAGTGGAGAAAATATGGTACGACAGTGACATTACCAAGAACAGGATGTCTGTTCAAAATTGATAAGACAAGAAGAAAAACTAAAGGAGCTGCTGGAATTTCTGGCAAATTCTGGCTGTCACAACAATGTCCAGTCTTCTTCATATGTCTGAGCTACAGGTTCAGGTGGCAAGACAGAAGCCTTATCTTACAAAGAAAAACATTCAAGCCGGCTTAATTTTGCAAAAGGACATCTGAAATCTCTCAAACACATGTGATAAAATGTGTTATGGTCTGATGAAACCAAGGTAGAATTTTTGGACACAATTCCAAAAGGTATATTTGCCATAAAAACACTGCTCATCACCAAAAGAACACCATACCTACAGTGAAGCATGGCGATGGCAGCATCATGCTCTCAGGATATTTTTCTTCAGCTTGAACTGGGGCTTTAATCAAGGTGAACAGTACCAAATACCAGTAGTGTTGGGACAAAACCTTTGGCCTTCTGTTAGAAAGCTGAAGATGAAGAGAAACTTCATCTTTCAGCATGACAATGACCCAAAGAACATATCTAAATCAAGAAAAGAATGGCTCCACCAAAATAAGGCTGAGGCTTTGGCATGGCCCAGCCAGAGTTCAGACCTGAATCCCATCGAACATCAGTGGGTGAGTTGAAGAGGGCTGTCCAGAGGCGATGCCCTCGCTATCTGTTAGATTTGGAGCAGTTTTGCAAAAAAGACTGGGCAAACATTGTTACATAAAGATGTGCCATGCTCCTATACAAAAAGACTGAGTGTTGTAATAAAAGCCAAAGGTGTTGCAACAAAGTATGAGTTTAGGGGTGTGCATATTTATGCAACTAGTTTATTTTAAGTTTTTTATTTTATATTTTTTCCCTTTAAAAGGATCCATGATTAATTGCCACAATATATTGTATTTGAGAAATGTTTATTTTAGATGTAAAAACAATATAGTAATAATACTGCATTGTGATAAAATAATGTCACACGAGTGTCACCATGTTGTTCACACTGCAATGCATTCTGGGTAAATGATGTCTAAATGTCCAACTGTGCTAGCTCCATCTAGCAAATACAATGATGAGTAACGTATTTAAGCCTTTTTGAATTTAACCACCGCGCTGAAATTGATGTGAATGTAGATCTCACAAGAGTTAATGAATATGAGTATGGGGGAATTTTTCTGCCATAAATCAAGAGCACACATTTTCAGCCTCAAAGCAATTCAGCAATTTTCACTCTCTAGCCAGTGGCAGCAGGGTTTAGGCGTTTTGTGGATAAAAACTGTTGGCACTGCATTTGTTTTTGTTTGGTGAAGGTAACGATCACCTGTTAGAGACTTCATCAGTTTTGCTTGTACAAATTACTTCTGTAGAAAAATGTTAGAGCACAAACGTAGGTCTTTCGGAAGTTGTGTTCGGCTCCAGCTCTTTCCCACTGTGCTCTTCTTTTTTTTCTGGAAATGATCCAGATTCACCTCTTTGTTTCTTTTTTTTAACTACAGCCAACAGTGACGCAGTGTGGCATTATCTAAAATTGCACCAGTCAAACGCAATATGATAAACAACTCAGGTGAAGTTAGAGTTCCTGTGTTTACTATAGATTCCAGTTCAAAATGGAACAAAACACATCATCAACCGAAAGCGTGAAAAACTTGTGACCCCAAGAATGAAAAATAAAACAAAAGATACACATTTTTTGAAGTGATTATGAGTTTTGCTGCATCACAAACAGCAATTTTTTAGCTAGGAAAAATTCAACATATTTAGGCTAACATGTACAACTAATCCTGTATGCCTGCTTGTTTTTCAATTGATGATAGATAATATCAAAGATGGAAAATGTTGTCAAATTATTTGTCTGCTGTCATTTTTTTTAAATCATGAAAACCTGGTATCTGAACAGGGGTATGTGGACTTTTTATATCCTCCTCATATACTAGGGTGACCAAACGTCCGTATTTCCCGGGACATGTCCGTATTTCACGTCCTGTCCCAGGCGTCCAGGGTTATTTTTAGAAAGTGAGGAAATGTCCTGTTTTTTGCAGGACCCAGTCCAACGTGTCGTGGAGTCCCCCCCCCCCCCTACCTCCCCCCTCCCGGTCCTGGTTTTCCCAAATGAAAATATGGTCACCCTATCATATACACTTATCAGTCATTTCATTGGGTACACCTGTCCAACTGCTCATTACCTCAAATGTCGAATCAGCCAATTACATGGCAACAACTCAATGCAGGGTTTCCCTCAGAAAACCTGCTAAGCCCGGTGGTGGGGCCACCGACAGTCCATCGTGTTTTTGTATTAAAAGATGTTAAGTAGACAGGAAATGTAAAAGTATTCCTGGGTAATTATGTGAAGACATCGCCAGTGAAATGCTATTTAAACCCTCAACTAGTCTTAAAAATAACAAATCAAAATATACAATTAAAATAAATAGCAATTATTTGCACTTCTGTTTAATCCAAATTAAGTCCATAAGGTTCCCCAGGGCTTCAGGGGCCCAATAAATGCTAATATTTTAACACAGACCAGAGATATATAAATGTAACATTTGTTTATTGAGATGATCAATGCTGCTAAATTTGATTTAGTAGTTTCAGTATACATAAATTAAATTGTTTAACATTTATATGTAAGATTTTAAGGAGCTGGAAAATTTACTTTGTAAAAGTTCAAAGAACAATATTCATAGTTAAATTGCTTTGTTACCATAGCTACAATCTGATGCTATGAGTTTAATCTTTGAGTTTGAGCTCTGTTTGTTCACAAATACAAATTAGTAAACTGCGATGATAACTTATTGCTTTTTAGGTTGGCCAATTAAACTACTCCATCTCTCCCAGATATCACTAAATCTGACACAGAAGCTGTTAGAGGTGCTGATGTTTTTAGCAGCAAGAGGGGCCCCTAAGTCAAATTCTACTCCAGACCTCACACAGCCTTAGATCGGCCCTGCATGAATCCGCTGGCAGAGATGCGCAACAAACGGGAGATTTAATTCAATACTGCTAGTGTGGCTTTAGTAGCTCTTCCATTTCGTGTCTGTTTTTAACAAGGGGACACAGAAACTATTTTGGTTGGTCCAGTTTATGGGACGAGTTTCTCAGATCTTCGTACATTAACTCTGTCTGACTAAGTGGACAAAGCATTTGATATGGTTTGATGCATCGTGTAAACGGAAAAAAATAAATAAATAAATAAATAATAATAGTATAAAATCAGCGTGATGAGTGACTGCGAGGCGAGCACGAAAGTTCCTCACCGAGCTGAACCTGCATGATGAGGATAGCCTGGTTCATTAACCACGATTTAAAAAAAAATACATTATTTTCCTAAAAACATAAACAAGACAGGCGGTGGGGCTAGTAAAGCATGGCGGCCAACTGAGAATCAGAATGAGGAAGAAAAGTGATTTCAGTGACTTTGAAGGTGAAACTTCTAACAATAAATATTTATAGAAATATAAGCCAGACAAAAAATATCTTTTGAGAGCATTTATCTATACATCTTCCCAGGCATTCCCTACCTGTTGGCAGTCAATGCTGGGGGAATAGGTAAATGTGAAGTAATGTAAATGATCAGCCTTTGCGAACACTTCCAGGCAGTTTAGAAGGTTTGGGAATAAACTTTGAAAATTGTTTTTTTGGAATCCAGACTTCAAACACTCAAATGGCCATATATTCTACATTTATTTATTTTTATTTCCATGTCATTGGAAAGCTTTTAGAATCTGTAAATAACTCAAAACTCCACTGAGAAGACTTGTTCCTACTTTTGCTGTGGCCAGTCACAAATATCAGCACACACAAAAGTAACTCACCAGAGAATTTAAACTTAAAGCCTGATCCATGCCAAGTTGGTGTGTCAGCAGTTGGCCCGTAGTTGGTTTGCTCATCAGCCACTGCCCATGATGCTTCACTGCAGGACAGCCAGAAACAATTTATCAACAAAGATGTTAGGATGGAAAGTGATCTTACAACCAGCCATGTCATCACACATCTGAGTAAAGCTAGCCTTCAACATTTTTCAAATCTGACAAAAAGTCTATGTGTTATTTTTTAGCTAGCATTTTAAAATAAATTTAGTTTTATGTGTAAAGTGTTCAAAGGTAAACCTGGACAATCCCAGCCACCCCCAGTACATTGTCATCAGCAGACAGGAAATCAGATTCAGTGGAAGACAGCTCTGCGACAGGCTGGCGACCTGTCCAGAGTGAACCCCGCCTCTTGCCCGGAACGCAGCTGGAGATAGGCACCAGCAACCCTACCGACCCCATTAGGGACGAAGGGTGTACAGACAATGGATGGATGGATGGAAGACAGCTTCTTCCAACATGCAGGACCAACAGACTGAGGAACTCCTTTGTGCCTCGTGCAGTTAAACTGTTTAAATCCTCCCTGAGGTGGGGAGAGGGTTAACAGGAGTGCAACAGAAACAAATGGACTTAGGACTGATCTGTTAATGTAAGCGTAAGTATTTAATGTATATCTAAGACTGCCATATGGGAGATAGAATGATAATTCCACCAAGGAAAAATCCTAAATGGATTTTTAATACGGTTATATCTAAATCTACCAAATCTGACAGTGATGTTTACATACATATGCACATATAATATACAACACATTTATTATCTGATATATCAGCGCTGATTTCCTTAACTTTCTGGGATTGGTGATTGGCCGATACGTACATGTGAAGCCAATCTTATCTACCCATCTTATCTACCTCAGCAAACGTTTAAAAATTAGCCACTGTCCTCTTTTCCAGAGAGAGATTGATAGACCAGACCACCAGGTCAGGTCTGCATGTTTACAGTTAACAATAGTGACCCCGCTGTTACCAACTCAGTAACCTTTTTGCAATATTCAGCAACATTTCAGACAAAAAAAATTGGCATTAGCCAAAATCATAATCGGCTGGTCAGGCATTTTTTTAAAGATCGGCAATCGGCGATCGACCAGAAAACTACAATCGGTGCAGCCCAACTTAAAGGCTTCATGGGTTTAGTGCCCTTATAGTGGCACACACCTACATTCATTTTAAAAATGCTAGGCAAGCCACATTTTGGCATCCAAAGATGGCTCGTGTAGTCTTGGGAAAAGGAAAACATCAATTCAATCTATGACATATGAGCTGGACTGTTAGAAACCTTCAATGAGGAAACTGTTATCTGGGCATTTGAATAGGCATATTGTATTGTTCTATTGTTGATGGAATACATGACATTCTTTGATTAAATTAATTTCTCTTAAGTGTACTATATAGCTAAAGATTTTATTTATAGGAGTTTTTCTCACCAGAGAATGTGGACCCATACTGAGCCTTCAAATCAATTTTAATTGGACAATTTTCATATAACTTAGAAGTTTAAGATGTTTATTTTAGATACATAAATGATCAGCAGCAAACAACATATCTCTATCTACAACTTAGAGTATCTCATTAATATACAGTATTAATGCAGCAGCCATGTAGCCTGATGGAAAACATTCTGCTAGACAATGTCAAACAGTGAGATGCTTTAATTATTATTATCAAATGTTATCAAACACACCATTTTGAAGTTATTAGCAGCTCCACAAATTTTTCTGAAAAACTATTATGCTACCAAGGCACATTAAAACATACCTTTGTCTTGGCTTTTTTTATATTCCTCCTCTTTCTTTTCTTTCTCCCTGAAGGATTCAGTCTTTTTTGCAAAATTGTTTTGATAACTTATCTTCCACAGGAGCTTTGGAGGTTTGGATGCGCTCTGCAGGGCAGCTCATATTTCCATGCACCTACCGTGGCCACCAGGGGCCCCCAAAAGCAATTTATTTATTATCCATTTTCTCCATATAAGAAAGATTTCTAAATACACGATCAAATATATATTATAGTTTTAAAAAATCACAACTTTATAATGAAGTCGTGTGTTTTGGTTAATATAATCACATAGAAATATTTACTAAAAATAATTAAAAATCAGTTAGGCGGTCGTGTAGTTTGCGTATGCCTTGGGCCGGCCCTGTTTACAGTGACACATGTTAAAACTGGCCTCAAATGTTAATTATCGCGTTAAGAACGGAATATTTTAAAAAAGGGTCCAATGGTTTATTTTTCTGGTTTCTTTGTCTCAGACCACAACAAACATATTGAGACATCTGTTGGAGGAATCACATGGAGACCGATCAATCAGTCAATCAATCAACAGGTGGCGGCCAGCTGTGATGTTTGAGGGGAGCAGATTTTTGCACTAGATCTGGTTTAAAGGATTCATAAAAATAGTATAATCGGCAGCTCGTAGATAGATACCAACTGAGATTCACCCGGTTCAGCTCTAGCGGACTCCAGCACAGATTTACCGGGTGCTGCTCGCTCATCTGTCCGAACCCTGTCTGCATCCCAACACCCCTCTGGTCCAGCAGAGAGGGGTGTGACGACAGCCGGTGTTGAAGACGAGGAGGATCGGGTTCGGCAGCAAAATGAAACAGGTGGAAAATGGCTGAAAGCTCCGGATGCTGCTGCAGACTGATGGAGGCAACAAAGATCGTCTTTAAGCTATAACGACCCACAGCCTCCTTTTTTTGTCACACGCCCACACAGACCATGAGTTCTGTGCACATGCGCTGTGTATTAATAGAGATAGGATAGGTTGTAAGATAACTCACTCTGTTTTGCATGCTAAGGAACAAACCAAGTCAATTCAGGGACTGGTTTACTTTGGTCGTCTACGGAAGCGTATTGCTATCAAGGAGGGAAAAAATAGAGCGCTATTGTAACATGACACTTATCTTGTATAAATGTGATAACATGTTATATAAACTTCATAGTTATCTTGTATAAACCTGATACGTATCTTGAATATAGCCTACCTGATAGTTATCTTGTATAAACGTGATACATATAAACATGACCATTTGATTGTCCAGTAGATGGCGGTAATGTGCTTTTTGTGCAGGCATAAAGAAGGCTAGAACAGTGGCTAACAGGAGTTGGTCACGTTTTCCTTCATGCTCGGTCTAAAACATGGAGAGATGCTGATGCTGCTTCGCATTGTGGTTGAAACCATTAGTATGCGCACTCTGAGCAGGATCCTAAACAGAATGCCACTGCACAGAAGGAAACGTCAGTCCAGAGCCGTGCAGAGACCTATGGAGGGGCAGGGGCACAAATTTTAAAAAATGGGCACATTGAACAAAAACTCAGTACAACAACATAGCAACAACCCATATTAATCAAGAATCTAATTGGATCCTACTATATCATTGCCATCATGCAGGGAAATGCAAAGCAAATATAATCTACATTTTCCCCAACAGGTATAAAGTTGCTGTTTCTGCTGCTGACAATACTGGAGGTCTGAGTTGATCTGAGACTGTAGCTGTTAAATAGACCAGAGGAGAGAAGGTCTCTGGTTATAAAGTTATGAAATAAGCTAATTTGCTTCCATTTTACTAATTAAGCCCTAATAATATCTATTGAACCTCTAGAACAACCTGGCTGCAGACTGATTTATAGATCCAAAAAATCTCAAAGGGGTTTGTTGTTAGCAACTCTGAGACCTAGAATTATAAGACTGGAATATCAAGGCAAATAAAACTCAGTAGCTGCTGGTAGGGGCCGTTCAGGAGCCTCCAGACGTTCAGGGGCCTCCAGACACTCAGGGGCCCTTAGAAATTGTAAGACAGGCTAGATCTAAACCTGTAGCATCATTTATAGAGAATGACAATGTTACTAAATTTTATTTAATGCATTCAGCTGAGAAAAATAAATAGTACATAGGATTTAATTAGGACGTTTACTTTGTAGAAGTTTAAAGAATCATCTTGATAGTTTGATTGTTGTTACCATGGCTACAATATGGTGTAATCTTTGTCTTTGAATTAGGTTTGTTCACAAATACATCACAGCAAATAACCAATAATCAGAGATTGATTTTAAAGTCTGCCAATAAACCTGGTCTCCCTTCCACAGGCTTCATCTTATTGATATTTAAACATGTTAGTGACGCGGAGGTTCTATAGGACGGTTCTGCAGGGAGGGGGGATCTGTCTAAGGACCCATATTACCTTGGACCGGCTCTGCATGAGCAGCTGCTGCGATGCGCATCTCTGGAATCTTCCTGGAATCTACCTGGAATCGACCTGGAATCCCCCGGTGGCCCCTGTCAGTCCGCCGATGCTTTGGAGACATTTTGATTCATTTCATTGTGGCATGTTTGGCTTTTTTCTGCGATTCTATTTATTGCTACAATATTTTCTCTGATGTTTATTTTGTGAATTCGGCCCCGAGATTCGGCCCAAATGCTCTGGGCCGAATCTTCCTTTTACATTTGAGGTTCTGCAATAACTTCTACAGCCGCGAACCTCCAGCCCAGATCCCGTCAGCAGCGGCTTTAAACCGTCTGGTAGAAACGTTAAGGAGAAGCAGAGCAAACAGTCAGCAGGTGGTACCGGGTGGTACCGGGGCTTTGAGCTGCGTTGCGACTTGCGGTGGACCGACTTAAGTCAGACGTTTTCTCTTCAGCTGAAGCATTTCTGTTTAGGGGCGAGGCGGGTTTTGTCCCGCTATTGCAAGGACGATTATAAAAATATACAGTTTTTTTAACGTCAACATAGAACCTACGTTTTTATTCACAAACCAATGTATAAAAAATATTCTTGCCCATAATTTGATAGTTAGAGGACACAGATCCGCCCTCCTCCTTACCATGGACCCGGTGTGTGAACAACATGGAGGCTCTGAGAGTCATTATTATTGAGGGCAGCCAGAATAGTTTATTTTGCTAACCTATATTTAGCTAGATATTATTGCTGAGGGGCACAAACAGGCCTTCTGACATACAGATTAAAATTTTGAAAAAAAAAAAAAAAATAAATAAATTCAAAAAGGGCACTAGGGGCATCACGGATAAAAAGGGCAGGGACTCAAACCCCAGCACCACAATCAAATTTCAGCATAATTGGCTTAATATAACTTGGAAATGCTGAGAAACAGTAAATCTGGTTGTTTGAATCTGGAAGCAGTTCAAAATTTTGAGTTTTAAGCTTTTTTACTGTTAATGACCAAAAACGCTTTATCTCAGCGAGAGAAGCCAAAAATCAATGGACAGTTTGTGAAATTTCAGCACCACAATCAAATTTCAGCATAATTTGCTTTAGTATAGCTTGGAAATGCTGAGAAACAGTAAATCTGGTTGTTTGAAGCTGGAAGCCGTTCAAAATTTTGAGTTTTAAGCTTTTTTACTGTTAATGACCAAAAACGCTTTATCTCAGCGAGAGAAGCCAAAAATGGACAGTTTGTGAAATTTCAGCACCACAATCAAATATCAGCATAATTTGCTTAATATAACTTGGAAATGCTGAGAAACAGTAAATCTGGTTGTTTGAAGCTGGAAGCAGTTCAAAATTTTGAGTTTTAAGCTTTTTTACTGTTAGTGACCAAAAACGCTTTATCTCGAGAGAAGCCAAAAATGGACAGTTTGTGAAATTTCAGCACCACAATCAAATTTCAGCATAATTTGCTTAATATAACTTGGAAATGCTGAGAAACAGTAAATCTGGTTGTTTGAAGCTGGAAGCCGTTCAAAATTTTGAGTTTTAAGCTTTTTTACTGTTAGTGACCAAAAACGCTTTATCTCAGCGAGAGAAGCCAAAAATGGACAGTTTGTGAAATTTCAGCACCACAATCAAATTTCAGCATAATTTGCTTAATATAACTTGGAAATGCTGAGAAACAGTAAATCTGGTTGTTTGAAGCTGGAAGCAGTTCAAAATTTTGAGTTTTAAGCTTTTTTACTGTTAGTGACCAAAAACGCTTTATCTCAGCGAGAGAAGCCAAAAATGGACAGTTGTGAAATTTCAGCACCACAATCAAATTTCAGCATAATTTGCTTAATATAACTTGGAAATGCTGAGAAACAGTAAATCTGGTTGTTTGAAGCTGGAAGCAGTTCAAAATTTTGAGTTTTAAGCTTTATTACTGTTAGTGTCCAAAAACGCTTTATCTCAGCGAGAGAAGCCAAAAATGGACAGTTTGTGAAATTTCAGCACCACAATCAAATTTCAGCATAATTTGCTTAATATAACTTGGAAATGCTGAGAAACAGTAAATCTGGTTGTTTGAAGCTGGAAGCAGTTCAAAATTTTGAGTTTTAAGCTTTTTTACTGTTAGTGACCAAAAAACGCTTTATCTCAGCGAGAGAAGCCAAAAATGGACAGTTTGAAATTTCAGCACCACAATCAAATTTCAGCAAAATTTGCTTAATATAACTTGGAAATGCTGAGAAACAGTAAATCTGGTTGTTTGAAGCTGGAAGCAGTTCAAAATTTTGAGTTTTAAGCCTTTTTACTGTTAGTAACCAAAAATCGCTTTATCACAGAGAGAGAAGCCAAAAATGGACAGTTTGTGAAATTTCAGCACCACAATCAAATTTCAGCATAATTTGCTTAATATAACTTGGAAATGCTGAGAAACAGTAAATCTGGTTGTTTGAAGCTGGAAGCAGTTCAAAATTTTGAGTTTTAAGCTTTTTTTTAATTTCAGCACCACAATCAATGGACAGTTTGTGAAATTTCAGCACCACAATCAAATTTCAGCATAATTTGCTTAATATAACTTGGAAATGCTGAGAAACAGTAAATCTGGTTGTTTGAAGCTGGAAGCAGTTCAAAATTTTGAGTTTTAAGCTTTTTGACTGTTAGTGACCAAAAACGCTTTATCTCAGCGAGAGAAGCCAAAAATGGACAGTTTGTGAAATTTTAGCACCACAATCAAATTTCAGCATAATTTGCTTAATATAACTTGGAAATGCTGAGAAACAGTAAATCTGGTTGTTTGAAGCTGGAAGCAGTTCAAAATTTTGAGTTTTAAGCTTTTTTACTGTTAGTGACCAAAAGCGCTTTATCTCAGCGAGAGAAGCCAAAAATGGACAGTTTGTGAAATTTCAGCACCACAATCAAATTTCAGCATAATTTGCTTAATATAACTTGGAAATGCTGAGAAACAGTAAATCTGGTTGTTTGAAGCTGGAAGCAGTTCAAAATTTTGAGTTTTAAGCTTTTTTACTGCTAGTGACCAAAAACGCTTTATCTCAGCGAGAGAAGCCAAAAATGGACAGTTTGTGAAATTTCAGCACCACAATCAAATTTCAGCATAATTTGCTTAATATAACTTGGAAATGCTGAGAAACAGTAAATCTGGTTGTTTGAAGCTGGAACCAGTTCAAAATTTTGAGTTTTAAGCTTTTTTTAATTTCAGAAATTTCAGCACCACAATCAATGGACAGTTTGTGAAATTTCAGCACCACAATCAAATTTCAGCATAATTTGCTTAATATAACTTGGAAATGCTGAGAAACAGTAAATCTGGTTGTTTGAAGCTGGAAGCAGTTCAAAATTTTGAGTTTTAAGCTTTTTTACTGTTAGTGGCCAAAAACGCTTTATCTCAGCGAGAAGCCAAAAATGGACAGTTTGTGAAATTTCAGCACCACAATCAAATTTCAGCATAATTTGCTTAATATAACTTGGAAATGCTGAGAAACAGTAAATCTGGTTGTTTGAAGCTGGAAGCAGTTCAAAATTTTGAGTTTTAAGCTTTTTACTGTTAGTGACCAAAAACCTTTATCTCAGCGAGAAGCCAAAAATGGACAGTTTGTGAAATTTCAGCACCACAATCAAATTTCAGCATAATTTGCTTAATATAACTTGGAAATGCTGAGAAACAGTAAATCTGGTTGTTTGAAGCTGGAAGCAGTTCAAAATTTTGAGTTTTAAGCTTTTTTACTGCTTGTGACCTAAAACGCTTTATCTCAGCGAGAGAAGCCAAAAATGGACAGTTTGTGAAATTTCAGCACCACAATCAAATTTCAGCATAATTTGCTTAATATAACTTGGAAATGCTGAGAAACAGTAAATCTGGTTGTTTGAAGCTGGAACAGTTCAAAATTTTGAGTTTTAAGCTTTTTTTTTATTTCAGAAATTTCAGCACCACAATCAATGTTTATCTCAGCGAGAGAAGACAGTTTGTGAAATTTCAGCACCACAATCAAATTTCAGCATAATTTGCTTAATATAACTTGGAAATGCTGAGAAACAGTAAATCTGGTTGTTTGAAGCTGGAAGCAGTTCAAAATTTTGAGTTTTAAGCTTTTTCACTGTTAGTGACCAAAACGCTTTATCTCAGCGGAGAAGCAAAAATGGACAGTTTGTGAAATTTCAGCACCACAATCAAATTTCAGCATAATTTGCTTAATATAACTTGGAAATGCTGAGAAACAGTAAATCTGGTTGTTTGAAGCTGGAAGCAGTTCAAAATTTTGAGTTTTAAGCTTTTTACTGTTAGTGCCCAAAGACCTTTATCTCAGCGAGAGAAGCCAAAAATGGACAGTTTGTGAAATTTCAGCACCACAATCAAATTTCAGCATAATTTGCTTAATATAACTTGGAAATGCTGAGAAACAGTAAATCTGGTTGTTTGAAGCTGGAAGCAGTTCAAAATTTTGAGTTTTAAGCTTTTTTTAATTTCAGAAATTTCAGCACCACAATCAATGGACAGTTTGTGAAATTTCAGCACCACAATCAAATTTCAGCATAATTTGCTTAATATAACTTGGAAATGCTGAGAAACAGTAAATCTGGTTGTTTGAAGCTGGAAGCAGTTCAAAATTTTGAGTTTTAAGCTTTTTTACTGTTAGTGACCAAAAACCTTTATCTCAGCGAGAGAAGCCAAAAATGGACAGTTTGTGAAATTTCAGCACCACAATCAAATTTCAGCATAATTTGCTTAATATAACTTGGAAATGCTGAGAAACAGTAAATCTGGTTGTTTGAAGCTGGAAGCAGTTCAAAATTTTGAGTTTTAAGCTTTTTTTTTAATTTCAGGAATTTCAGCACCACAATCAATGGACAGTTTGTGAAATTTCAGCACCACAATCAAATTTCAGCATAATTTGCTTAATATAACTTGGAAATGCTGAGAAACAGTAAATCTGGTTGTTTGAAGCTGGAAGCAGTTCAAAATTTTGAGTTTTAAGCTTTTTTTAATTTCAGAAATTTCAGCACCACAATCAATGGACAGTTTGTGAAATTTCAGCACCACAATCAAATTTCAGCATAATTTGCTTAATATAACTTGGACATGCTGAGAAACAGTAAATCTGGTTGTTTGAAGCTGGAAGCAGTTCAAAATTTTGAGTTTTAAGCTTTTTTACTGTTAGTGACCAAAAACTCTTTATCTCAGCGAGAGAAGCCAAAAATGGACAGTTTGTGAAATTTCAGCACCACAATCAAATTTCAGCATAATTTGCTTAATATAACTTGGAAATGCTGAGAAACAGTAAATCTGGTTGTTTGAAGCTGGAAGCAGTTCAAAATTTTGAGTTTTAAGCTTTTTTACTGTTAGTGACCAAAAACCTTTATCTCAGCGAGAGAAGCCAAAAATGGACAGTTTGTGACACTTCAGCACCACAATCAAATTTCAGCATAATTTGCTTAATATAACTTGGAAATGCTGAGAAACAGTAAATCTGGTTGTTTGAAGCTGGAAGCAGTTCAAAATTTTGAGTTTTAAGCTTTTTTACTGTTAGGGGCCAAAAACGCTTTATCTCAGCGAGAGAAGCCAAAAATGGACAGTTTGTGAAATTTCAGCACCACAATCAAATTTCAGCATAATTTGCTTAATATAACTTGGAAATGCTGAGAAACAGTAAACCTGGTTGTTTGAAGCTGGAAGCAGTTCAAAATTTTGAGTTTTAAGCTTTTTTACTGTTAGTGACCAAAAACGCTTTATCTCAGCGAGAGAAGCCAAAAATGGACAGTTTGTGAAATTTCAGCACCACAATCAAATTTCAGCATAATTTGCTTAATATAACTTGGAAATGCTGAGAAACAGTAAATCTGGTTGTTTGAAGCTGGAAGCAGTTCAAAATTTTGAGTTTTAAGCTTTTTTTAATTTCAGGAATTTCAGCACCACAATCAATGGACAGTTTGTGAAATTTCAGCACCACAATCAAATTTCAGCATAATTTGCTTAATATAACTTGGAAATGCTGAGAAACAGTAAATCTGGCTGTTTGAAGCTGGAAGCAGTTCAAAATTTTGAGTTTTAAGCTTTTTTACTGTTAGTGACCAAAAACGCTTTATCTCAGCGAGAGAAGCCAAAAATGGACAGTTTGTGAAATTTCAGAACCACAATCAAATTTCAGCATAATTTGCTTAATATAACTTGGAAATGCTGAGAAACAGTAAACCTGGTTGTTTGAAGCTGGAAGCAGCTAAAAATTTTGAGTTTTAAGCTTTTTTACTGTTAGTGACCAAAAACGCTTTATCTCAGCGAGAGAAGCCAAAAATGGACAGTTTGTGAAATTTCAGCACCACAATCAAATTTCAGCATAATTTGCTTAATATAACTTGGAAATGCTGAGAAACAGTAAATCTGGTTGTTTGAAGCTGGAAGCAGTTCAAAATTTTGAGTTTTAAGCTTTTTTTAATTTCAGGAATTTCAGCACCACAATCAATGGACAGTTTGTGAAATTTCAGCACCACAATCAAATTTCAGCATAATTTGCTTAATATAACTTGGAAATGCTGAGAAACAGTAAATCTGGCTGTTTGAAGCTGGAAGCAGTTAAAAATTTTGAGTTTTAAGCTTTTTTACTGTTAGTGACCAAAAACGCTTTATCTCAGCGAGAGAAGCCAAAAATGGACAGTTTGTGAAATTTCAGAACCACAATCAAATTTCAGCATAATTTGCTTAATATAACTTGGAAATGCTGAGAAACAGTAAATCTGCTTGTTTGAAGCTGGAAGCAGTTCAAAATTTTGAGTTTTAAGCTTTTTTTAATTTCAGAAATTTCAGCACCACAATCAATGGACAGTTTGTGAAATTTCAGCACCACAATCAAATTTCAGCATAATTTGCTTAATATAACTTGGAAATGCTGAGAAACAGTAAATCTGGTTGTTTGAAGCTGGAAGCAGTTCAAAATTTTGAGTTTTAAGCTTTTTTTAATTTCAGGAATTTCAGC